>NC_091168.1:17973196-17990696 GCF_040958095.1 Procambarus clarkii
AGTGGTAATTAGATTGGACTGTCTAATTGTGCTGGAGAGAATGAGAGTGAGAGAGAGAGAGGGAGAGAGAGGGAGAGAGGGAGAGAGGGGGAGAGAGAGAGAGAGAGAGAGAGAGAGAGAGAGAGAGAGAGAGAGAGAGAGAGAGAGAGAGAGAGAGAGAGAGAGAGAGAGAGAGAGAGAGAGAGAGAGAGAGAGAGGGGGGAGAGAGAGAGAGAGAGCTGTGATAGAGAAATTTGGCCAGTTCAGTACGTATTAAAGGAAAATCACTCCAATGAATCGAGGTTGACCCAATATACGAAACTGAAAGGGAACTTGGTCCAATGTAGGTGTTTCGGGAGGGCCCAATACCGGTGCTTGGAGAGGGTAGTGTTAGTCCAATAGGAGAAATAGGAGTGGATAGGAGATATAGGGGTGGACAGGCAGTATAGGGATTGTCAGGCGGTATACAGTAGTACCTGGTAGTACAGGTACTGGGTTTACAGAGAGTATTGGGGTGGACATGTGGCTCAGACGCGGAGATGTAAACTAAGTGTTCCATATATCAATACAAAATCGAACACGAGTCATTGGATTCGTGTTCGAACACGAATCATATCATACGTTTAGATTCAGGAAAAACCTTGGTAAATACTGGTTTTGAAACAGGGTTGATAATCATGTAAGATATTAACAGGTAATATGATGGTCGTGGGTTTAGTGGATTGTTTCAAGCGTAGTTTAGACGCTGTGCCTCCACCACAAGTGATGTGGTGGAGGCTGACTCCATACACAGTTTCAAATGTAGATATGATAGAGCCCAGTAGGCTCAGGAATCTGTACATTAGTTGATTGCCAGCTGAGAGGCGGGACCAAAGAGCCAGAGCTCAACCCCCGCAAGCACAACTAAGTGAGTAATACTAGGTAAGTTCATAGAGAACACTAGTTAGCCCACCAAGACTCACCAACTCTTGACCAAGCCGGCGTCGGACACCGTCATCCCGCCCGAAAAACCAGTCAGAAAACATTAAAAAATCTATCAACTTTCCTGTGACCCAAGGCGGTATGGGCGCCAGGCGTCGTCACAATCCGGACCGTTGAATAGGAACGCCAGACGGCAGTATCAAAATCCTGAGGGTAGACTCGTGAAGCGGAACGTGATCCGACGGCCTCCAGACTGGACGTCCGCTCGTCGTCAAGGTTGAAGCAGGAGTCAGTAAGCTGGGGAGTCTGACCAGGAACACTGGCACCATTACCAGTCACACACGTCTATAATGCTATCTTGAGTCATATGTCTTCATCCCACCGACTTTTTCCTCCCCCCTCTTCCCCTATCTCTCCTCTCTCTCCCTCTCTCTCTTTCTCTCTCTCTTTCTCTCTCTCTCTCTCTCTCTCTCTCTCTCTCTCTCTCTCTCTCTCTCTCTCTCTCTCTCTCTCTCTCTCTCTCTCTCTCTCTCTCTCTCTCTCTCTCTCGCATAGTTAACAAACATGACAGGGAGACAAACGCAGGGAGACAAACATGGCAGGAACAAACTCAGAGGAAGGTGAGGAACAAGATGACTCGCTTAAGGAAGCAATTGGCTGAATGTGGAGTCATATCTTTGAAGAACTGAAGGTAATGAGGGAGAAAGTAATCAACATGCAGGAAGAGCTGAAGGCAGCAAAGGAGGAAATAAAAAGTCTGAAAGAGAATCCTACACTGTCCCAGACACGAACCTTCCCACAGGGAGAAGGATATGTTCCAGGAGAAGGGACTTCTGCAATACAATCCTCATTTGCAGATTTGTTTAAAAAGAACCTTGAAGCTATTGCTGCAGTAAGGGACGTTGTTGTCATGAAAATGGCTTCTTCTCAGGAATCAGCTAGATGTACTAGCTGGCTGATAGAGTGAAAAAGAGCAGTAGTCATAGTAGAAATTAAGGAGCAAACAGGGACTAGTCCAATGGGGTGGAGAGACAAGGATTAAAATGCAGTTAAAGATATCCTGAAAGGGGTAGAGATGGGAAGGGCTGACCACAACATTGAAAAAGTTTTCAGGCTTGGACAGTACAACAGGGACAGAGACCGATTGATAAACGTGGTATTCACAAGCGAGAACACAAAAGAGGATCTGTTAGCAAGGAAGCGCACTAGTAAATGTGCCGAAGTTCAAAACAATATTCCTGCAGTGGGATATGACATAGGAAGAGAGAATGAGGGCAGCAGCCACAAGGACGGAGCGCAGGGAGAGAGAAAGCAATCAGAGAACACAACCCCGAACCCTGCAATCCCATAGGGGAGAGGGGAACCCTCTACAACTAGTTCAACAGCCCCAGTGAGTGGAGCACCACCCCCACCTCCACCAATAGAAGTCCTACCTGCCCCAACCCCTGCCAGCCCCCCACCACGTGTCCAATTAGGGCACCCTCCCCCCCCCACTCCCCCTCTCCCCAGGATCTCCCTTCTTCCCCACCCCCTAAGCCCTCCCTTCTCCTTCACCCCCCAATCCCCCCTTCTCGCCCATCACCCCCCCCCAATCCCCCCCTTCTCACCCATCACCCCTAGCCCTCCCTTCTCCCCAATCCCCCAGCCCTCCATTCCCCCCTACACCCCCCTAAGTCCCACACTTTCCCTCACTCCCCTAATCCCCACATTCTCCCTCATCCCCCCAAGGCCCCCTTCTCCCCCCACCCCCCACGTCCTCCCTCTCCTCAGCCCCCAAGCCCCCCCTCCTGTCCTGCCCTCCCTTCTCCCTCCTCCCTTACCTCTCCATGCCTCTCCCCTCTCCCCCACCCATCAAGCCCTCATTTCTCCTTCACACCTTTAAGCCCTCATTTCTCCCCCACACCCCCAAGCCCTCCCTCCTTCACCACCCTCACCATACCATATCTTCTCAACCCTCACACACCCCAGACCTCCCTGGTCCCCCTTCCCAGGCCCTCCCATCCCAGACCTGCCCTGTTTCCTACTTCAGGAGAATCAACAGAAACTGAGGAAGGACAGAAGAGAGTCAGTTTCAGGTTGATGTACTCGAATATAGAAGGAATTACAAGCAAGGCAAGTGAACTAAGGGAAAGAGCATGAGAGGTGAACCCGGATGTAATTGAACTCACAGAAACAAAACTCTCAGAAATCATAACGAATGCAGTGTTTCCCCAGGACTACATGGTAATAAGGAAAGAGAGGAAGAGAAGGAAGGGGAGGAGGTGGAGAGGCCCTACTAATGAGAAAGGAATGGAGTTTCAAGGAGATGGTTATCTCGGGCTGCGAGGGGTTCAGAGACATAATAACAGACACTATGACGATGGGAGGAACAATAGTAGTAGTAGCAGTGATATATAACTCTCCACCAAATGCAGAAGACCCAGGCAAGAGTATGATAACAATAACATGACAGTTAACACTATAATTGAGAGGGCAGCCTCTGCTGCCTGTAGAAACAGATCCCACCTGCTCATCATGGGGGACTTCAATCACGGAAAAATAGACTGAGAGAACAAGGAATCAAATGGAGGTGAGCATACATGGGAGAGCTAAACTATTGGAGGTGGCAACAGAAAACTTTTTAAGCCAGCATGTGAGGAAACCCACAAGAATGAGAGACAACAATGAACCAGCGAGACTCGACCTAGTCTTCACTCTGAACGACTCCGACATAAGGGAAATCGCTTTCGAGATCCCAGTAGGAATGAGCGATCACAGTGTACTGACGTTTGAGTATCTGGTAGAAGAAATGTTAATGAACTCGAGAAAGGGAATTGAAAACAAAAGGTTTGCATTCCGAAAGGAAAACTACGAGGAGATAAGAAAATTCCTGACGGATATAACATGGAAAACAGAGCTTGGAGGAAAAATGGCCCAAGACATGATGGACTACATCATGCAGAAGTGTAAGGAGGCAGCAGACAAGTTTGTCCTGGTCCAAAAAGAAAAAAACGAAATGCAGATGAGAAACCCATGGTTTAACCAGAGATGTAGGCTAGCTAAGCAGCCAAGTAAAAAGGCGTGGAGAAACTATAGAAATAACAGGACACTTGAGAGCAGAGAAAGATACCAGAGTGCCAGGAATGAATACATCAGGGTGAGAAGAGAGGCAGAAGGGCAATACGAAAATGACATAGCGAGCAAGGCAAAGACTCAACCTAAATTACTGCACAGCCACATCAGGAGAAAAACAACAGTTAAAGAACAGGTAATGAAACTGAGGCTAAGGACAGACAGGTTCACCACAAACGACAAGTGTGCGAGGAACTGAATACGAAATTCCAGAAGAATTTTCTTTATTCACATTAGTGCAAGCAGAAGTTCCAGAGATAAGAGAGGGAATAGTTAACCAGGCACCACTAGAAAAGTTTTGGATTACCAGTGGGATGTAAGGAAGCTCTTGCTAGAGTTGGATGTGGCAAAGGCTATAAGCCCAGACGAAATCTCCCCTTGGATCCTAAGGGAAGGAGCAGAAGCACTGTGCCTACCACTCTCCATAGTGTATAACAAATCGCTGGTAACAGGAGAACTGGAAAAAAATTGGCAGTTCAAGAGAGGCGGTGGGCAGACTGCATATTTTTGGATTGCCAGGAAAGCCTTTGACTCAATACCACACAAGAGGCTAGTGCAAAAGCTGGAGATGCAGGCAGGAGTGAAAGGGAAGGTACCCCCATTGGATAAGGGAGTACCTAAGCAACAGAAAACAGTGAGTCACTGTGAGGGGGGAGGTCTCAGATTGGCGAGGCGTCACCAGTGGAGTCCCGCAGGGTTCAGTCCTTGGACCTATACTGTTTCTGATATATGCAAATGATCTCCCAGAGGGTATAGAATCGTTCCCCTCATTGTTTGCTGATGATCCGAAAATTATGAGGAGGATTAAGACAGAAGTAGATAGTATGAGGCTACAAGATGACCTAGACAAACTAAATGAATGGTCCAACAAATGACTACTAAAGTTCAACCCGATAAATGTAAGGTAATGAAGCTTGGCGGTGGAAACAAGAGGCCAGACACAGGATACAGAATAGGAGATGAAGTACTTCATGAAACGGTCAGAGAGAAAGATCTAGGAGTTTATATCACACTAAACCTGCCTCCTGAAGCCCACATAAAAAGAATTACATCTGCGGCATACGTGAGGCTGGCTAATATCAGGAGAGTCTTCAGGAACCTGTGTAAGAATTCATTCAAAACCCTGTATACCACATATGTAAGACCAATCCTGGAGTATGCGGCCCCAGAATGGAGCCCGTACCTTGTCAAGCACATGAATGGTTTTATATACAATTATTTAATAAATGTATATAAAACTATCATGATTGATGAAAGATGTTCAGGTTTGGTAAGTGGTTGTGGATATGATGTGATGAATCCTGGCCCAGATCCTGCCTTCAGGACTCGGTTCACAATTTGAAGTAACAACTTCCTCTGATCGAACGGAAATCTGCATAAGTTGTAATTATCCTTGTGTGGGAATCCTTGGAGGCCGGCCGCCGTGCTGCAGCTGTTCATATAAAGACTGTTCATCGTGCCAACCATTGTTCTCCCGCCAGTCTCGCGTCTGGAGTCGGAAACCAATAACCCAAAGTAGGAAATTGCAAAATAATTTATTCCCATATTGCCAATTACAAGGTAATCGAACCCTCTCGTGAGTGAGACTTTGGAACGCATTCGAGCTCTTCGAAGTAACCGATTCCCAGGAGAATATGATACGTGGAATGTCCCTCATAACCACTTCAGTAATCTCCGTGCCTCAGGGCGCTACTTGAGACCAATCCCTGGCACGGGAGGGATTGGCCATTGAAACTCTGCCTAAATACAAAGAGATTAGACACCCATCCCACATGTCTAAAAGCAAGTGACTACGCTGTGGTCCGTCCTGGACCATTAACAAGTTTGCTTCGATCCCAGACCAACCGTAGGATGGACCGAAATGTCGTACCTTCCTCTATTGTCAGAGGTGTGGGGCTGGGGGTCTAATTTCCAGACTCATTGTTGGGAGATACTTGAAGGTGCAGATGACCCGGCCTCAGGGCCTGGGAGATGCTGCCCGTCCTCCTAAGCTTCCCAAGGTCAAGAAACTGTTCAAGTTCAAGTTCAAGTATGTTTATTGAGATAAGCAAGAAATACATCTCAAAGGGATAGAGTAGCTTACGCTATTTCTACCCCCCTGTTGTACTAAAATGCCCTTATCCTAACATTCCAGAGGACCCAAAACAGAAAACGGAAGAGTACGTCACTTCCGCGGGCCGCTAACGTTTTCTAGGGCGCCGATTTTTAGCCTTGGGTCGAGTATAGGTCAAAATGCGACGCTCTATTATGAGGACGGGTTGGTGCCGACCATCGCTGGCAGGTCACCTGCTGCCCTCACGTGGAAACCTCGATTTCCATGCACACGCTTCTGCTGACTCGATTTGCTTTCAGGGTTGTTTCTTCCCCCGCCACCCACTCCGCCACGGAGAGTTTTCTTCCCCCGCCACCCACTCCGCCACGGAGAGTTTTCTTCCCCAGCCACCCACTCCGCCACGGAGAGTTTTCTTCCCCCGCCACCCACTCCGCCACGGAGAGTTGTGGCAGGGTGTAGATATACTCAGTATACTCTGTGTTCACCTTAGTATAGCAGGAGACACGGGGGTGTTCTTGTGTTCAGTGTTGAGAGGCGGGACCCAAGAGCCGCGGCTCGTACCCCAGAAATACAACTAGGTGAGCACATGTTAGTCAAGTATTATAGGCTTTACATTTGCTCTACCTTGAAATGGTTTCGGGACTTGGCGTCCCAGCGGCCCGGTCCTCGACCAGGCCTCGTACAAATTGTTCAGTTGTATTTATGAATAAATAAAAATAATAATATTTATCATGACCTGAATATTTAATTATGTTACAATGTTCCCGACCAAGCAGTTAATGAGATAATTTTTATACAAATTGAAGCCCTGTGCGGTTGCTGGAACAAGTATTTTTCTGCAATTATCAGGGTTAATTTCAATATTTTCTGCAACATCACAATTACAAATTTAAAATTTGATTTATAATGGCGTGCCAGCCAGGTATTACACAAATATGAATCTGTTTTTGTTAGTTTTTTGTTTTTTTACCTGAAAGGAGAGTCCACTGCTTGCAGTTACATTGTATTTTTTGGGAGGTTACGGTGTTTGTGAGAGAAGGAATTTTGGAGTCAGGGAGAGTTGGGAGAGAGGGATTTTGTTGGGGGGGGGGGTGTTGGGGGGGGGTGTTGGGGGGGGGGGGGTGTTGGCGGGGGGGGGGGGTAGTGGAGGTTGATGCAACGACCAGTCATGATGCCAACTTTTGACGGGAACAATTTCCGTGTTTGTGCATGTTGGCTCTGTATAAACACACTCAAATGTGGTGTAGTTTGGAAACTTTTTTGTTGTTGTTGTCTTGATTGTATTGGTATGTAGTGACTCAACCATCGATGATCTCAGATATAGTGTCAAGTGTGTGTGTACTCACCTATTTGTGCTTGCGGGGGTTGAGCTCTGGCTCTTTGGTCCCGCCTCTCAACTGTCAATCAACTGGTGTACAGGTTCCTGAGCCTATTGGGCTCTATCATATCTACACTTGAAACTGTGTATGGAGTCAGCCTCCACCGCATCACTGCCTAAGGCATTCCATTTGTCAACCACTCTGCACCAAAAAATTTCCACCTGTGTCCCCTAGTGCATGTGCCCCTTGTGTTAAATAGCCTGTCTTTATCTACCCTATCAATTCCTCTGAGAATCTTGTACGTGGCGATCATGTCCCCCCCCCAAATTCTTCTGTCTTCCAGCGACGTGAGGTTTAATTCCCGTAGTCTCTCCTCGGAGCTCATACCTCTTAGCCCGGGTACTAGTCTGGTGGCAAACCTTTGAACCTTTTCCAGTTTAGTCTTATGCTTGACTAGATATGGACTCCATGCTGGGGCTGCATACTCCAGGATTGGTCTGACATAAGTGATATACAAAGTTCTGAATGGTTCCTTGCACAAGTTTCTAAAGGCCGTTCTTATGTTGGCCAACCTGGCATATGCCGCTGATGTTATCCCCCTGATATGGGCTTCAGGGGACAGGTCTGGCGTAATATCAACCTTCAAGTCTTTTTCTATCTCTGACTCTTGAAGAATTTCATCTCCCAAATGATACCTTGTATCTGGCCTCCTGCTCCCTACGCCTATCTTCATTACATTACATTTGCTTGGGTTAAACTCTAACAACCATTTATTCGACCATTCCAGCAGCTTGTCCAGGTCTTCTTGAAGCTTCAAGCTGTCCTCCTTTGTCCTAATCCTTCTCATAATTTCGGCATCGTCAGCAAGCATTGAGAGAAATGAGTCTACATCCTCCGGCAGATCATTTACGTATATCAGAAACAGGATTGGTCCAAGTAGAGAGGCTTGTGGGACTCCACTGGTGACTTCACGTCAATCTAAGGTCTCACCCCTCACTGTAACTCTCTGCTTCCTATTGCTTAGGTACTCCTTTATCCACTGGAGCACCTTACCAGTTACTCCTGTCTGTCTCTCCTGCTTATGTACCAGCCTCTTATAGGGTACTGTGTCAAAGGCTTTCCGACTATCCAAGAAAATGCAATCCGCCCAGCCTTCTCTTTCTTGCTTAATCTTTGTCACCTGGTCGTAGAATTCTATTAAGCCATTAAGATAAGATTTACCCTCCCTGAACCCATGTTGGCGATTTGTCACGAAGTTCCTTCTCTCCAGATGTGTTACTAGATTTTGTCTCACGATCTTCTCCATCACCTTGCATGGTATACAAGTCAAGGACACTGGTCTGTAGTTCAGTGCCTCTTATCTGTCACCCTTTTTGTACATTGGGACCACATTAGCCGTCTTCCATATTTCTGGTAGGTTTCCCGCCTCCAGTGACCTACTATACACTATGGAAAGTGGCAAGCAAAGTGCCTCTGCACAATCTTTCAATACCCATGGTGATATTCCGTCTGGACCAACAGCCTTTCTCACATCCAGATCCAACAGGTGTCTCTTGACCTCATCTCTCGTAATTTCGAACCCTTCCAAGGCCGCCTGGTTTACTGCCCCCTCTCCTAACGAAGTGACCTCACCTTGTTCTATTGAGAAGACTTTTTGGAACCTTTTGTTGAGTTCTTCACACACCTCTTTATCATTCTCTGTATACCAGTCCTCGCCTATTCTAACTTTCATTACCTTCATTCTCACCTCATCCAGTGAGATCTGGATTCCAGGATATAACCTATACAGGTGTGATAGAAAAAGTAGGTCACATGGAGGAGTGGGTCTGTATATTAGGGAAGACCTTGTATGCTCGGAGCTCCTTAACGTTACAGATGAGGTGGTAGAGGTACTGGGATTAAAAATTGAGAAAATAAACTTAGTGATTATTCTAATATACAAACCGCCAGAAGCAACCGCCGGGAGCCAGAGGCTGAGCGGACAGAACACTGGACGCGTGATCGTGTGGTCCCGGGTTCGATTCCGGGCGCCGGCGAGAAACGATGGGCAGAGTTTCTTTCACCCTGATGCCTCTGTTACCTAGCAGTAAATAGGTACCTGGGAGTTAGTCAGCTGTGATGGGCTGTTTCCTGGGGGTGGATGCCTGGTCGAGGACCGGGGACACTAAAGCCCCGAAATCATCTCAAGATCTCAACGGCCTAGGAATTCACAGAACAGATAAACAAAATAGAGAGTAGCCTTGATAATTTGGAGAACTCGATACCTGATATTATCTTCCAAGGTGACTTCAACTTGTCTAGTCTCAGATGGAGAATAGCAAACAATAATATTATACCAGGAAATCTATCGGGACCTAACCAACCACAGATTAGAGAACTACTTAGATTCTGTGACAAATTTTCACTCAACCAGCAGATATCAGAGCCAACGAGAAATTAAAATATTCTAGATCTGGTCTTTACGAACAATGAAGACATTAATAGGGACATTACGATATCAGATACCATGTACTCAGATCACAAGCTCATTGAAGTGCAAACGGCCGTTGATCAAACGTTGATCAAGCTAGAGGGGTTATTCAGTAAATTCAATTTCAATAATAAAAGGATAGACTGGGAGATAATAAACAGGGAACTTACAAACATTCCATGGGAAACTGTTCTAAGTAATGCAAGTCCTACAGAAGGAATAGAAAAACTGACTTCGGAAGCGTACCAAGTCTGTCTGAAACATGTTCCTTTGAGGAAAGCCAGAAAAAGATCCACCGTAGAAAGAGAACGCAGACGACACTGTAAAAGAAGGAAAAAATATAACGAAAATGCTTAAGCAGACATGACTTTCCCGTGAAAGAATGAATAATTTAAATAGGGAGATTGAAGAAATTGAGCGAAAATTGAAGCACTCATATCAGACTGAAGAAAGGCAGTTAGAACAGAAAGCAGTTCAGAAAATAAAGAAAAATCCGAAATACTTCTTCACATATGCGAAATCAAAAGCAAAAACCACTGTCAGTATTGGACCTATTCGTACAAGTGAAGGTTCACACACGGAGGATGACAAAGAAATTAGTGATATCCTAAAAAGCAGTATGAGGACATGTTTAGCACTCCAATAAACATGAAAGTGGAAGATCCAGACACTTTCTTTATGCGGGATATCCAAACCCCTGTAAATATAACTGATATCAACACGAGCGTACTAGACTTTGAAAGAGAAGTTGAAAACATGCCCATGCACTAGGCTCCGGGTCCAGATTCATGGAATTCAATATTTATAAAGAAATGCAAAGTGCCGGTAGCACAGGCACTCAGTATAGTGTGGAGGAAGAGCTTGGACACGGGGGAGATACCAGATGCACTTAAAGTAGCAGACATAACCCCTCTACACAAGGGAGGGAGCAAAGCATTGGCAAAGAATTATAGACCAGTTGCACTAACATTGCACATAATAAAAGTATTTGAGAGAGTGATTAGGAGTCAGGTCACCAATTTCATGGAGACCAATGACCTCCACAACCCAGGACAACATGGATTTCGAGCGGGAAGATCGTGCCTCTCACAGCTACTTGATCACTACGACAAAGTCACTGAGGCATTAGAAGAAAAACAGAATGCTGATGTGGTATACACGGACTTCGCAAAGGCTTTCGATAAATGTGACCATGGCGTGATAGCACACAAAATGAGGTCAATGGGAATAACCGGTAAAGTAGGACGCTGGATACTCAGTTTTCTCTCAAACAGAACTCCGCGAATAACAGTCAACTAAATAAAATCGAGTCCAAGCGCAGTTAAAAGCTCTGTACCTCAGAGTACAGACCCTGCACCGCTTCTTTTCCTTATTCTCATATCAGATATAGACAAAAATACAAGTCACAGCTTCGTATCATCCTTTGCAGATGACACAAAAATCAGTATGAAAATTACCTCGGCTGAAGACATTGAAAAATTTCCAGCAGATATTAATAAAGTTTTTGACTGGGCAACAGAAAATAACATGACGTTTAACAGTGATAAATTCCAGGTACTCAGGTACGGTAAAAATGAGGACCTTAAACATAATACAGGGTGCAAAACACAATCAAATGTGCCCATAGTAGAAAAGCAACATGTAAAGGATTTGGGAATAATGATGTCTAACGACCTAACGTTTAGGGAGCATAACCAAGCAAATATTTCTTCAGCCATAAAAATGATACGATGGATTACGAGAACTTTCAAATCCAAGGATCCCATCCCAATGGTTCTACTCTTCAAGTCACTTGTGTTGTCCCGTCTTGAGTACTGCTCAGTACTCACTTCCTCCTTCAGAGCAGGAGAGATTGCGGAAATAGAGGGAATACAGAGAACATATACGGTACGCATAGACAAAATAAAGCACCTAAATTATTGGGATGGTCTCAAAGCCCTCCAAATGTACTCACTAGAAAGAAGACGAGAGAGATATCAAATAATATACACCTGGAAGATACTGGAGGGCCAAGTACGAAATCTACACAGTAAAATAACAACATACTGGAGTGAACGATATGGAAGAAAATGGAGAATAGAACCAGTGAAGAGCAGAGGTGCCATAGGCACAATCAGAGAACACTGTATAAACATCAGAGGTCTGCGCTTGTTCAACGTCCTCCCAGCGAGCATAAGAAATATTGCCGGAACAACTGTGGACATCTTCAAGAGGAAACTAGATTGTTTCCTCCAAGGAGTGCCGGACCAACCGGGCTGTGGTGGATATGCGGGCCTGCGGGCCGCTCCAAGCAACAGCCTGGTGGACCAAACTCTCACAAGTCAAGCCTGGCCTCGGGCCGGACTTATGGAGTAGAAGAACTCCCAGAACCCCATCAACCAGGTACCTGTTCTTTCACTGTCGTTTTCCTCCTGATGTGACTGTGGAGTAGCTTTGGTTCGGTCTTGACTTTGTTTGTTATATCATTTTCATAAATTTTCTCGGCTTCTCTTCTCACATTAATTCCTCGTTCTCTGGTATCTCTCTCTGCTTTCTGGTGTTCTGTTATTTTAGAAGTTCCTCCACGCCCTTTTGCTTCCATACATGCCCTATTAAACCATGGATTCTTCTTTTGCTACTCGGATTTTTTCCTTTTGGGCCAGGATAAATCTGTTTACTGCCTGCTGACACTTTTGGGTGACATAGTCCATCATGTCTTGTACAGACTTAACTCTGAGGTCTGTATCCCCATAGTATATCCCTTAGGAAACTTCTCATCTTATAATTTCCCTTTCGGTATGCCAGCCTTTTGTTTCCTAGTTCTTTTTTTGGGGGAGATAAATCTTAGCTCTACCAAGTACTCACAGATCAATACACTGTGATCAAAAGGTGTGTTGTGTGTGTTCATGTGTTAGGTGCGTTCGTGTGTGTGTGTGTGTGTGTGTGTGTGTGTGTGTGTGTGTGTGTGTGTGTGTGTGTGTGTGTGTGTGTGTGTGTGTGTGTGTGTGTGTGTGTGTGTACTCACCTAATTGTACTCACCTAATTGTGCTTGCGGAGGTTGAGCTCTGGCTCTTTGGTCCCGCCTCTCAACCGTCAATCAACTGGTGTACAGATTCCTGAGCCTATTGGGCTCTATCATATCTACATTTGAAACTGTGTATGGAGTCAGCCTTCACCACATCACTTCCTAATGCATTCCATTTACTAACTACTCTGACACTGAAAAAGTTCTTTCTAACGTCTCTGTGGCTCATTTGGGTACTCAGCTTCCACCTGTGTCCCCTTGTTCGCGTCCCACCAGTGTTGAATAGTTCATCCTTGTTTACCCGGTCCATTCCCCTGAGGATTTTGTAGGTTGTGATCATGTCCCCCCTTACTCTTCTGTCTTCCAGTGTCGTAAGGTGCATTTCCCGCAGCCTTTCCTCATAACTCATGCCTCTTAGTTCCTGGACTAGTCTAGTAGCATACCTTTGGACTTTTTCCAGCTTCGTCTTGTGCTTGACAAGGTACGGGCTCGATGCTGGGGCCGCATACTCCAGGATTGGTCTTACATATGTGGTGTACAAGATTCTGAATGATTCCTTACACAGGTTCCTGAACGCCGTTCTGATGTTAGCCAGCCTCGCATATGCCGCAGACGTTATTCTCTTTATGTGGGCTTCAGGAGACAGGTTTGGTGTGATATCAACTCCTAGATCTTTCTCTCTGTCTGTTTCATTAAGTACTTCATCTCCTATTCTGTATCCTGTGCCTGGCCTCCTGTTTCCACTGCCTAGTTTCATTACTTTGCATTTACTCGGGTTGAACTTCAACAGCCATTTGTTGGACCATTCACTCAGTCTATCCAGGTCATCTTGTAGCCTCCTACTATCATCCTCTGTTTCAATCCTCCTCATAATTTTTGCATCGTCGGCAAACATTGAGAGGAACGAATCTATACCCTCTGGGAGATCATTTACATATACCAGAAACAGTATAGGTCCAAGGCTGACCCCTGCGGGACTCCACTTGTGACGTCTCGCCAATCTGAGACCTCACCCCTCACACAGACTCGTTGTCTCCTGTTGCTTAGGTACTCCTCTATCCACCGGAGTACCTTCCCTCTCACTCCAGCCTGCATCTCCAACTTTCGCACTAGCCTCTTGTGTGGCACTGTATCAAAGGCTTTCTGACAATCCAAAAATATACAGTCTGCCCACCCTTCTCTTTCTTGCCTTATTTTTGTTGCCTGGTCGTAGAATTCAAGTAACCCTGTGAGGCAGGACCTGCCATCCCTGAACCCATGTTGATGCTGTGTTACAAAGTTCCTTCGCTCCAGATGCTCCACTAGTTTTTTTCGCACAATCTTCTCCATCAGCTTGCATGGTATGCAGGTTAGGGACACTGGCCTGTAGTTCAGTGCCTCCTGTCTATCCCCTTTCTTGTATATCGGGACTACGTTAGCTGCTTTCCAAATATCTGGCAGTTCCCCTGTTGCCAGTGATTTGTTATACACTATGGAGAGTGGTAGGCACAGTTCTCTTGCTCCTTCCTTTAGAACCCAAGGGGAGATTCCATCTGGGCCTATAGCCTTCGTCACGTCCAACTCTAGTAAACACTTCCTTACTTCCCCACTGGTAATCTCAAACTCTTCCAGTGGTTCCTGGTTAGCTATTCCCTCACTTACCTCTGGAATTTCTCCTTCCTCTAAGGTGAAGACCTCCTGGAATTTCTTATTCAATTCCTCACACACTTCCTTGTCATTTGTAGTGAATCCTTCCGCCCCTATCCTTAATTTCATAACCTGTTCCTTTACTGTTGTTTTTCTCCTAATGTGGCTATGCAACAATTTAGGCTGAGTCTTTGCCTTGCTTGCGATGTCATTTTCGTATTGTCTTTCTGCCTCTCTTCTCATCCTGACATATTCATTCCTGGCATTCTGGTATCTTTCTCTGCTCTCCAGTGTCCTGTTATTCCTATAGTTTCTCCATGCCCTTTTACTTTGCTGCTTAGCTAGCCTACATCTCTGATTAAACCATGGGTTTCTCATCTTCATTTCTCTGTTTTCCTTTTGGACTGGGACAAACTTGTTTGCTGCGTCCTTGCACTTCTGCTTGATGTAATCCATCATATCTTGGGCCGTCTTTTCCCTGAGCTCTGTTTCCCATGCTATATCTGTTAGGAATTTCCTTATCCCCTCATAGTTTCCCTTTCGGTATGCTAACCTTTTGGTTTCGGTATCCCTCCTCGAGTTCAATAACCCTTCTTCAATCAAGTACTCAAACACCAGTACACTGTGGTCGCTCATTCCTACTGGGTCCTCAAAACCGATTTCTCTTATGTCGGAGTCGTTCAGAGTGAAGACTAGGTCGAGTCTCGCTGGTTCGTCATTGCCTCTCATCCTTGTGGGTTCTCCGACATGCTGGGTTAAAAAGTTGCTTGTCACCACCTCCAATAGTTTGGCTCTCCACGTATCCTCGCCTCCATGCGGTTCCTTGTTCTCCCAGTCAATCTTTCCGTGATTGAAGTCGCCCATGATGAGCAGGTGGGATCTATTTCTACAGGCAGCAGAGGCTGCCCTCTCAATTATAGTGTTAACTGCCTTGTTGTTGTTTTCATACTCTTGACTGGGTCTCCTGTCATTTGGTGGAGGGTTGTATATTACTGCTACTACTATTCTTGGTCCTCCCATTGTTATGGTGCCTGCTATGTAGTCTCTGAACTCCTCACAGCCCGGGATGGCCATCTCCTTAAAACTCCATTCCCTTCTTATGAGTAGGGCCACTCCGCCTCCTCCCCTACCTTCCCTCTCTTTCCTTATTACTGTGTACTCCTGGGGAAACACGGCATTCGTTATGATTGCAGAGAGTTTTGTTTCAGTGAGTCAGATTACATCTGGGTTAACTTCTTGTGCTCTTTCCCTTAGTTCACTTGTCTTGCTTGTGATCCCATCTATGTTCGAGTACATCACCCTGAAACTGACTCTCTTCTGCTTCTTTTCTGGGGGGGACCTTTGGGATCTGGGGTGAGTGGGAGCTGGGGGGACCTGGCACGGGGGGATTGGTGGAGGAGGGAGGGCTTGGGGTGGTGGGGGAGAGGAGGAGGGTACAGGGGGTGGATAAGAGGGGGAGGGTACAGGGGGTGGATAAGAGGGGGAGGGTACAGGGGGTGGGTAAGAGAGGGAGGGTTGGGGAAGCATGGGGGGAGGAGAGGCTGTGGGGGATAGGGGAGATGGGGGGGCTTGGGGGGAGAGAAAAGGGTGGAGGGCTTGGGGGGCGTGGGGGAAAAGGGAGGGCTGAGGTGGGTGAGGAAGAGGGGAGGGTTTAGGGGAGTGGGGGAGAGGGGAAGACTTAGGTGGGGTGGGGGAGAGTGGGGGGCTTAGGGGGGAGGGGGGGAAGGGAGGGCATGGGGGTGGGAGAGACGGGAAGGCATGTGGGAGAAGGGAGGGCATGGGGGATGGGGGAGAAGGGAGGTCCTGGGGAGAGGGGTGAGGGGGAGAAGGGGGGTGAGTGGGGGGAGGGGGGTGGGTGGGGGGAGGGGGGTGGGTGGGGGGAGGGTGCCCTAGGTGGGTACTTAGTGGGGGCTGACAGGGGATGGGGCAGGTTGGGTGTCTGTTGGGTAGAATGTGGGGGTGGTGCCACAATCCCTGTGGCTGTTGCACTGTTTGAGGAGGGTTCTCCACTTCCCTCTGGGATTGTAGGGTTCTGGGTTGTGGTACCCTGATTTCCTTCTCGCTCCCTGCGCTCCTTCCTCGCGTCTGCTGTCCGTATTCTCTCTTCCCTTGTCATATCCCTCTGCAGGAATATTTTCTTGAACTTCTCTACACCTTTTAGACAACACTTCCTTGCTAACAGTTCCTCTTTCGCGATTTCGCTCATGAAACCCACCTTTATCATTCGGTCTCTGTCCTTGTTGTACTTTCCAAGCCTGAAAACCTTTTCAACATTTCGCTCAGCTCCCTCCATCCTTACCTCTTTAAGGATCTCTTTAATCATGTTTTTGTCCTTGTCTCTCCGCTCCTTTGGTCTGGTTCCTGTTTGTTCTTTAATGCCTGCTACTACTACTGCTCTATTTCTCTCTATCAGCCGGCTAGTACATCTAGCTACTTCCTGAGAGGAAGCCACTTCCATGGCAACTTCCTTAACTGCAGACCTAGCTTCAGGGCTCTTTTTAAGCATTTCAGCAAATGAGATCTGGGTTGTGGTGGTCCCCTCCACAGTAGCATTCCCATCTCCCTGGGGTACGGATTGTGCCTGGTATTGTGGAAGAGTCTCCTTTAGGTATCTTATCTCCTCCTTTGCTGCCCTTAAATCATCTTGCAGGTTGGCTACTGTCTCCCTCATTACCCTCAGTCCTTCACTGAATTCATTCCGCATTTGCTGGAGTACTTCCTTCATCCAGTCTTCCTGTTCCATCCCATCCTCTGTGTTTGTTCCAGTTGTGAATGTCCTGCGTTTGGCAGTCAGAGTTCGTCTCCCTTCCATGATTTCCCTATGAGTGTGTGTGTGTGTGTGAGAGAGAGAGAGAGAGAGAGAGAGAGAGAGAGAGAGAGAGAGAGAGAGAGAGAGAGAGAGAGAGAGAGAGAGAGAGAGAGAGAGAGAGAGGGGGGGGAGGGAGAGAGAGGGGGGAGGAAGAGAGAGAGGGGTGGGAGTGAGAGAGGGGAGGGAGAGAGAGAGGGGATGGAGAGAG
>NC_091168.1:17995696-18013196 GCF_040958095.1 Procambarus clarkii
TACAAAAACTTTTAATAATGAAAGAGTAATTCATTAAATTTTTACGTGTAAACTTCTGGAGCGGTGTGTTCCGTCAGGTACTTTGACGGGCGGGTTGACGGCGTGTGTTTGGACTCTTGTTGGCGATTAGTTTCTTTCTTGTCGCCTCAGTTCCTTCAACTGGGGCGACGAGTGTCTACTGCAGCCTTCAACCGTATCCTTCATGGCCTTTCTGCAAGTTCCACCCAGCCCAACCCTTTGGTCACCCTGTTCCACCCCCTCCTCACCCCCCAGGTCATCAATTCTCGTGGTTGTCTGGTGCCGAGTAAGAATCCCAGACTCTCTTCAAATTTCTTCTCCCTCGCAATTTCCCATTTTTCCTCTCCCTTCCCTAATTACAGCCTCATGAGCTTCTGGCAATAATCCGGGAAGTTTGGAGGGAAGTTGTGTCGTCAATAACCCGCCCCGGGGGACAATGGGGCGGAGGTTATCACACCCGCTGCGTCAATATTTTCTATAAGGATGGAAAAAGTTGTCCGGGGTAAGTGAAGTCGGCAGGCTGAACCTCTCAGGACTTGTCTCACAAATACTGCCTAATTCTCACCGGGTCATGAACTTGTTCCTGCCTTGTTCTCCCGACGGAGGAGGAGGAGGCGGCCAGCTGGTGCCGGGGGCGGGGGGGGGGGGGGCGGAGGTGGGAAAGTAACAGTGTGTGTTTTTTTCTGATGCCTTTGGCGGAAGCATTTTGATGAGGGACAGAAAACGTTTGGTGAAAATGGAAATTTGTGCTTTTAGGCTATTTTTTGGTGAGTTGGGGGGGGGGGGAAGGAGACGGAGAAACTTTTGATTTTTGTTTTTTTATGTGAGTTTAAAATTTAAGGAGATCGTGAAGGAAAATATAATTTTTTTTATGTTTGGTCAGGGAACATTTTTAAGCATGGTCCGAAAACTTGAGAGGATTGTGGGAGAATTGTTAGGGAAAGATCAAATTTAGGAAAGGGGATATATAGTGGCGCAAAATTGTACAAAGTCGAAATTTTTTTGAGAGAGAGCGAGAGAGAGACCGCAAGGCCAAAGAAATTATTACCATAACCGAAGTGACGCTTCATTTCCATATTTCTTCCCCATTTCCAGAGGGAGCCGGAGGTGTTGGATGGTGGTTTAAAGTGGTACTTTAGAGGAGATGATGCTTCTTCAAGATTACATCCACAATGAAGCAGATACAGAGAGGATACACTACCAAAATGACACTAAGCACCAGTCACCACTGTGTGCTGCTACTTTAGTAACTAAGATGAAACATTCTTCAACAAGGTCATATGTACATGTGTATGAAACATTAACAATTGTGTAACTAGCTTCACAAGATTGTCACTTGCTTAGCTAAACGAACTCTGGGGTTCAGTCTCTGAACCCATTATGTGCCTCTGTAACCCTTTCCACCACCACCCACAGCATGGGTATGGGGAGCATAATAAAGAATTGAATTGAGGTCATAGGGAAACATGGCAGGAATGCAGTCTATGGTTCAGCTGGCATTGTATAGAAGCTTATGTCACGGCAAGTAAGAAAGTTCACGAAATAAAGACGGGTGGATACAAAGATGGTGAGGAGGACAAGGAGCACGGGGTGTTGTAGGGCAGGAAGAGCAGCACACTAACAATATGAGAACAACACAGCCTCCGAAGTTAAGGACCAGCTATGATGGCCATGATGGCCACGTACGGCAGAAAAGCTCAGTAAACAATCATGTATATACTCACCTAGTTGTACTTGCGGGGGTTGAGCTTCGGCTCTTGAGCTTGACGAAACAAAGGCTGCGGCACCTGACTGGAACTCACCATTGATCTTAAAGGAAGTTGTTGAAGCCCCACACAAGTCACTTACAATGATCTTAAGTGCATCACTAGAGATTGGGCTGGGGGGGGGTCCTTATTTTTATAATGAGACATACTCAACGCAGCTCGTAGGTTTGCCAACGTCAAGAAAACGGTCATATTAAAGTGTCCTCTCCTAACCTTCCAGTGATCCCAAAACAGAAAATGGTACACAATGCATCACTTTCGCGAGCCGCTGCCATTTTCTAGTACGACAACTTTTGGCCTTATGTAACGCATACGTACGAAATGCGACGTTTTTGTAGGACAGGTTTACAATGAGCGAACAGAAGAGGACAGGTTGACAACGACAGCACAGACAGGAACCATTGGAGTAAACAGTAGCCATTCAAGTGACGGTGAGCGACTAGCATCCCCCTAAAGAAGTACAGTATTTTCTCTACTGCTGGTGCATAATAAGGAAGATAATTAATAGAATTAACTTGACAATAATGAACCAGAGGTTGAGAGAAGGGTTCATGTCTTGTCCAAACCTGTCGTGGTTCTACAATATATGGCTGGAGGTCAGACACACAGTGAATGGTGGAGGGGCGGCATGATACTACCCCGTACTCTCAACTAAGCGGTTGTGTTCTTTACCTCATCGTAACTAAAGTTATCAATGAAAAGAATTGACTAATAAGAGGCTCTTGTACCAGCTAGTGAACCACGCCGGAAATTGACACCAAGTGCTCTCGACAACCATTCAGTTCCAACTACCTTTCTTGGAAGAATTAGAACAAATGTAACTGCAGAAGGCCTATTGGCCCATACGAGGCAGCTCCTATCTATAACCCCCCCAATCCCACTCATATACATGTCCAACCCGCGCTTGAAACAATCGAGGGACCCCACCTCCACCACGTTACGCAGTAATTGGTTCCACAAATCAACAACCCTGTTACCGAACCAACATTTACCCAAGTCTTTCCTAATTCTAAACTTATCCAATTTATACCCATTGTTTCGTGTTCTGTCTTGTGTTGATACTTTTAATACCCTATTAATATCCCCTTTGTTATGTCCATTCATCCACTTGTAAACCTCTATCGTGTCACCCCTAATTCTTCGCCTTTCCAATGAATGCAACTTAAGCTTTGCTAATCTTTCTTCATATGAAAAATTTCCAATCTGGGGAGTTAACTTTGTCATCCTACGCTGGACACGTTCAAGTGAATTTATATCCATTCTATAGTACGGCGACCAAAACTGAACTTCATAATCTAAATGGGGCCTAACCAGAGCAAGATATAGCTGAAGAACCACACCAGGTGTCTTGTTACTAACGCTGCGATTAATAAATCTCAGTGTCCTATTTGTTTTATTGCGAACATTCATACATTGATCCTTTGGTGTTAAATTCTTACTAATCATAACTCTCAGATCCCTTTCGCAATCCGACTTCGCAATCTCAACACAGTCTAGCTCGTATCTTGTAACTCTATCATCATTACCTAGCCTCAAAACTTTACATTTATCAGCATTAAACTGCATCTGCCAATCTTTTGACCATTTCAAAACCCTATTTAGATCAACTTGAAGTGATAGTGTGTCTTCTTCCGTCTTAATTTCCCTACCGATTTTTGTATTTAGTTTAGTTTAGTTTAGTTTAGAACAGGAATTCGTACAACTGGTTAGAAATGTTAAAAAAGAGATAAGGAAAGCAAAAGGAAACTATGAAGTTCGCATAGCAGGGCAAGCGAAGACAAATACTAAAGTTTTTTTTCAGTTATATCGAACTAAGACTAGGGAAAGGATAGGTCCATTACAAACTGAGACAGGTCAAATAACGGATAATGACGAGATGAGTAGTATTTTTAATAAATATTTTATGTCTGTATTTACTAAAGAGGAACTTAACAATATGCCTTCAGCCGAACAAGTCTATGTGGGTGGGCTGTGAGGCGCCCAGTGGTCGCTGTGGGACGCTGTGAGGCGCCCAGTGGTCGCTGTGGGACGCTGTGAGGCGCCCAGTGGTCGCTGTGGGACGCTGTGAGGCGCCCAGTGGTCGCTGTGGGACGCTGTGAGGCGCCCAGTGGTCGCTGTGGGACGCTGTGAGGCGCCCAGTGGTCGCTGTGGGACGCTGTGAGGCGCCCAGTGGTCGCTGTGGGATGCTGTGAGGCGCCCAGTGGTCGCTGTGGGACGCTGTGAGGCGCCCAGTGGTCGCTGTGAGGCGCCCAGTGGTCGCTGTGGGACGCTGTGAGGCGCCCAGTGGTCGCTGTGGGACGCTGTGAGGCGCTCAGTGGTAGCTGTGAGGCGCCCATTGGTCGCTGTGGGACGCTGTGAGGCGCCCAGTGGTCGCTGTGGGACGTTGTGAGGCGCCCAGTGGTCGCTGTGGGACGCTGTGAGGCGCCCAGTGGTCGCTGTGAGGCGCCCAGTGGTCGCTGTGGGACGCTGTGAGGCGCCCAGTGGTCGCTGTGAGGCGCCCAGTGGTCGCTGTGAGGCGCCCAGTGGTCGCTGTGGGACGCTGTGAGGCGCCCAGTGGTCGCTGTGGGACGCTGTGAGGCGCCCAGTGGTCGCTGTGGGACGCTGTGAGGCGCCCAGTGGTCGCTGTGGGACGCTGTGAGGCGCCCAGTGGTCGCTGTGGGACGCTGTGAGGCGCCCAGTGGTCGCTGTGGGACGCTGTGAGGCGCCCAGTGGTCGCTGGGAGAGGTTAATGTTGTCTGGTGCAGGACAAGGGTCCGAGGGGACGTCCGGGCGAGGGGAAACTTAGACAAGTTTTAGAATAGGATCGAGAGTATATTATGCGTCTAAATTAAAGATAATTCGGTGTTGGGGAGGAAGAGGTAGAAGGGGTGGTGATGGGGTGGTGATGGGGTGGTGATGGGGTGGTAGTGGTGATGGGGTGGTGATGGGGTGGTGATGGTAATGGGAGCGATGGGGGAGGGGGGTACTTACTTATTAATACTTACCCATCATTGTCTTACGGTGGAGGGAGGTCTGGCTCTCTATTGCCTGCCTACTGGCCTGGTTAACTATTAGGAAGTTCAAGTTCATTTTCGAATCTGGCTTTAAAACTGTGGATGGAGATGGTTCACGTAACTTCTTCCTTCAGGACGTGACACTTGGTAACTACCCGTACTGGGAACGAGTATTTCCTTACGTTTCTTCTACTCATTTGCCTTTCTAGCTTCCACTTATATTAATTTGTTCTACTTTATCTCAATATAAAGTCTCTCCTAGTCCACCTTGTTTATCTTCTTCAGTATGTTGTATGTTGTGATCATATCCCTCTGATTCCCAGATAAGGTATTTGGATAGAACGTTTTGTGCTAGAGATAGGGGGAACAGGTTAAGGGTTTGCTATCCCGGAGCTGGCATTGGTGATATTATAAACAACATGAATGATATTATGGCTGGTAATGGGAACAATCCCATTATTTGCATTAGCGTGGGAGGAAATGATGTTGGTCGAGTTAGGAGTGAGGAACTGATTCAGAGGTATAAAACAGCCATAGAGTTAGTTAGGAGCAAGGGAGGAATCCCGATCATATGTGGCATTCTTCCAAGAAAGGGAGTGGGAAATGAATGGATATCGAGGGCACTTGGTGTCAATTGCCGGCTGGAAAGATATTGCAAATCAAATGCAATATCTTTCATAGACAACTGGGAACACTTCTCTGGAAGAAATGAAATGTATGCTCGTGATGGGGTGCATCTATCGAGAGCTGGGGTTGTTGCTGTTGCGAACTCGTTAGAAGAAGTGGTTAGAGGTGTTTGTTTGGGTTTAAACTGTTAGTAGATAGAGGTATGGGAATTGATTTGGAGGAAGGAGGTAATAAAAGTATGTGTTTGTGGGAGAAAGGAATTGGCAAAACGATCAGGGAAAGAGAAGGTCCGCAAAATAACAATTCACTTAGGGTATATTACACTAACAGTAGAAGTCTAAGAAATAAAATTAACGAATTAAATGCTCTTGTCTGCACAGAAAAAATAGATATTATTGCACTTACCGAAACGTGGATGAATGTAGAAAATAGAGAACTATTAGCTGAATATCAAATATATGGATTTAAACTATTTCACACAGATAGATATATTAGACGAGGAGGTGGAGTAGCCATATATGTTAGGGACAATTTGAAATGTAGTCTCAAAGAGGGAATCAAAACAGAGCCACACACAGAAACTATTTGGATAAACGAAAAAGCTATTAATATTATAATAGGAGTAATATATAGGCCACCAAATTTAGACAGAATGGAAGCAAAGCATCTATGGGATGAAATATCTAGAGCATCTAGATCTAACGGTATTTATGTCATGGGTGACTTTAATTTTAGCGGAATAAACTGGTTGAACAAAACAGGGAATAGGGAAGCAGAAGATTTTCTAGAATTAATTGACGATTGCTTTCTTACGCAACACATTAAGGAACCAACACGGGAAAATAATATTTTAGATTTAGTGTTAACTAACAGGGAAACGCAAATTAATGACATCGAAATAGGGAGTGAGCTAGGGAGCAGTGATCACAAAGAAATCAGATTTAGCATTGAATGGAATAGACCAGTAGGAGAAAATTCTGTTAAAGTGCCAGATTTTCGAAAAGCTGATTTTAATAGCCTAAGAAATTTTTTGGGTCAAATTGATTGGAAAGTCTTGGGTATGGGGTGTGGGCCGGTCTTGGAGCGAGACATGAACCCAGCGATAGGTGACTTAAATGGGGATTTCGATGTGGATTCAATATATAACTTATTTAAGAATATTCTAAACAAAGCACAGGAACGTAGTATACCATACAAATTGAATAGATCGAATACTAATGACCCAAAGTGGATAACAAAGAATTTGAAGAACCTTATAGGTAAAAAGAGAGCTTGGTACAAAAGGATTAAAAATGGGGAGGTCACTTTAGAACAGGAATTCGTACAACTGGTTAGAAATGTTAAAAAAGAGATAAGGAAAGCAAAAAGAAACTATGAAGTTCGCATAGCAGGGCAAGCAAAGACAAATCCTAAAGGGTTTTTTCAGTTATATCGTACTAAGACTAGGGAAAGGATAGGTCCATTAAAAACTGAGACAGGTCAAATAACAGATAGTGATGAAGAGATGAGTAGTATTTTTAATAAATATTTTGTATCTGTATTTACTAAAGAGGAACTTAACAATATGCCTTCAGCCGAACAAGTCTATGTGGGTGGGGACGAGGACAGGTTGACGAGTTTAGCAGTTACCAGGGAGGATGTTCTTAAACAAATAGTAAAACTCAAACCAAACAAATCCCCAGGGCCGGATGAAGTGTTTGCCAGGGTGCTTAAAGAATGCAAAGAGGAGCTTTGTGACCCACTGTCAACCATATTTAATAAATCAATAGAGTCAGGCAGAGTGCCAGAGTTTTGGAAAGTTGCTAATGTGATACCAGTTTTTAAGAAAGGAGATAGATCACTTGCGTCTAACTATCGACCAATTAGCCTAACGTCTATTGTGGGAAAGTTACTCGAATCTATAATAGCAAATAAAATTCGTCTTCATCTTGAAAAACATAAATTAATAATTGAGTCGCAACATGGTTTTATAAATGGCCGTTCATGTTTAACAAATTTGTTATCTTTTTATTCTAGCATTGTTGAGGCAGTTGATAGTGGTAAGGATTGCGATGTTGTATACCTTGACTTTAGCAAAGCTTTTGATACAGTGCCACATGAAAGACTGATTAAAAAGATAGAGTCTCATGGTATTGGGGGTGCTATATTAAGCTGGATTAGGGCATGGCTATACCAAAGGAAACAGAGAGTTAGTATAAATGGAATCAAGTCAGAGTGGGAAAATGTTGTAAGTGGAGTGCCTCAAGGCTCTGTCCTGGGACCTCTGTTGTTTATAATATATATAAATGATTTAGATTCAGGTTTGAGTAGCAACATTTGCAAATTTGCCGATGATACGAAAATCGGTAGGGAAATTAATTCGGAGGAGGACTCACTATCACTTCAAGTTGATCTAGATAGGGTTTTGAAATGGTCAAAGGATTGGCAGATGCAGTTTAATGCTGATAAATGTAAAGTTCTGAGGTTAGGTAATGATGATAGAGTTACAAGATACGAGCTAGATGGTGTTGTGATTGCGAAGTCGGATTGCGAAAGGGATCTGGGAGTTATGATTAGTAAGAATTTAAAACAAAAGGATCAATGCATAAATGTTCGTAATAAGGCAAATCGGACACTTGGATTTATTAATCGCAGCGTTAGTAACAAGACACCTGGTGTGGTTCTCAAGCTATATCTTGCTCTAGTTAGGCCCCATTTAGATTATGCAGTTCAGTTTTGGTCACCATATTATAGAATGGATATAAATTCACTTGAACGTGTCCAGCGTAGGATGACTAAGTTAATTCCCCAAATTAGAAATCTTTCATATGAAGAAAGATTAACAAAGCTTAAGTTGCATTCACTGGAAAGGCGAAGAGTTAGGGGTGACATGATAGAGGTTTACAAGTGGATGAATGGACATAACAGGGGGGATATTAATAGGGTATTAAAAGTATCAACACAGGACAGAACACGAAACAATGGGTATAAATTGGATAAGTTTAGATTTAGGAAAGACTTGGGTAAATACTGGTTCAGTAACAGGGTTGTTGATTTGTGGAACCAATTGCCGCGTAACATTGTGGAGGTGGGGTCCCTCGATTGTTTCAAGCACGGGTTGGACAAGTATATGAGTGGGATTGGGTGGTTATAGAATAGGAGCTGCCTCGTATGGGCCAATAGGCCTTCTGCAGTTACCTTTGTTCTTATGTTCTTATGTTCTTATGTTTCCTCTACCGTCTAGGGTTGTAAGATCTACTTCCATTAGCTTACTCTCATAGCTGACGTCTCATAGCTCCGAGAACAATCTTGATGCTAATCTTTGTACTTTTCAATTTCGATTTGATGCTTCACAAGGTGTGGATTCAGTGCTATTGTTGCATACTTCAGTGTTGGTCTAACATATGCTGTGTACACTGACTTGAATGAGTCCTGGTTTGGGTAATAAACTATCTTCTAATGTTTGCCGTGTTTCAGTTGCTTTGATGGTACCCCTTTTTATGTGTACCTTTGGTTTAATGTTAGAACTATATCCACTCCCATGTCTCTTTATTTTCTATTGTTGTAGTATAGATGCTTCCTTCCCTTTGGTGCAGATACTTCCTGGTCTATTTTCTCTTTCCTATCTTCATTACTTTACACTTGTTTTGCGTCCTGGATTAAATTCGAGGAGCCATTTGTTTGTCCACTCGTGGAGTTTGTCAAGGTCCTCTTGTAATGTTCTGCAGTTCTCCGCTGGTTTTACAGTCCTCGTCAGATTTGCGCCATCTGCAAACGTTGACATAAACACGCTCACTCCCTCGGGCAGGCCGCTTAACCACTTGGGCTGGACGGTAGAGCGACTTTCTCGCTTCTTGCAGGTCGGCGTTCAATCCCCGACCGTCCAAGTGGTTGGGCACCATCATTCCTTCCCCCCGTCCCATCCCAAATCCTTATTCTGATCCCTTCCCAGTGCTATGTAGTCGTAATGACTTGGTGCTTTCCCCCTGATAATTCCCTCCCCCTCCCTCGGGTAGGTCGCTCACATAAATTAGGAAGAGAAGGGGTGCCAGGACCGAGCCTTGTGGGACTCCACTTGATACATTCCTCCTTGTCCTTTATTTACACTTTTACTCTGTTCAGGGTTTCCCCAGTTATCCTGATGCTTGCTTCTCCGTTTTCTACACCAGTCTTTCTTGAGCAACAGTTTAAAATGCTTTTTGACAATTTCGGAAAAATCAGTTTTAATAATCTTATAATAGAGATCAAGAGGGAAGATATATATAAGATAAAGAAAACTAAAAAAATATTTGTTTACATATGCAAAATCAAAATAAAAAACCAGTATTGGGCATATACTTACAATTAAAGGTTCGTATAGAGATTGTGACAGTGATATTAGTGAAAAAAATACAATACGAGGCTATACTTAGCATCCTATTAAACAATATGAAAGTTGAAGATCCAGACAGCTTCTTTATGAACGATGTATAAACCTCTGACAACATAACTAATATTAACACGATCACAGCACACTTTGAAATAGAAATTGATAACATGCACTCAGGCCCAGGTCCTGACTCGTGGAATTCAATATTCATAAATAAAAGTACAGTACCAGTAGCGCGTGTAGCATAGCATAGAGGAAAAATAGCATTTTTCAGTGTAGCGTAGAGGAAAAGCTTCAATACAGCAGATCCCAGAGAACTTAAATCAGCAGATATAGCTCTACCACACACGGGAGCCAGTAAAGCTTCAGTAAAGACAACATAGACAAGTCGTACTAACATCCCATGTGATAACAGCTTTTGAAAAAGTGACTAAGAATCCAATCTGCAGTTTTATGGAAAACAATGAACTTCACAACCCAGGACAACATGGCTTTAGAGCGGGAAGATCCTGTCTGTCACAGTTACTCAACCACTGTGACAAAAATCACAGACGCCTTAATAAGTAATTATCAAAAGAAGGCACCAAGCCGGGAAGGCTATGTAGCACCTTTAAACACGATTCCACACATTAGAAGAAAAGAAAAATGGAGATGATGTATATATGGACTTTGCAAAGGCATTCGACAAATATGACCATAGATAGAATGATAGCCGATAAAATGAGATCAATAGGAATAACTGGTAAATTGAGGTGTTGGATTTCCAGCTTTCTGTCAAACAGAACGTAGAAAGTAATAGTCAATCAAATCAAATAAAGTCCAAGTGCAGTGAAAAAGTCTGTACCCCAGAGCACAGTCCAGGCACCACTGCTCTTGCTCATTCTTATTTCAGATATAAAAATCTAGTAACAGCTAAGTGCTATCTTTTGTAGATGATACAAAAAAATCATTGTTTCTTCTTCTTCTTCTTCTTCTTTTTCTTCTTCTTCCTTCTGCAGAACAAAATGAAAACTATAAGCATATATTAATTAAACCTTCGATTGGGCAAAAGAAAATGACATGATATTTAACAGAGATATATTCCAGGTACTTAGGTATGGTGGAAACAAGACACTTAAACGAAATACAGGGCGTAGAACACAATCAGACACACTCATCAGACACACAGACAGGAAGACAACGTGTAAAAGATTTGGGAATTATTATGTCTGACGACCTGACATTTAGTGAAAATAACCGAGCAAATATAGCGGCGGCCAGGAAAATAGTAGGATGGATTATGAGAACGTTCAGATCCAGATACCTCACAGCAGTGCTAATACTATTTAAATCACTGGTGAGCAGGAGAGATTTCTGAAATACAGGGAATACGGAGAACCTATACGGCACGCACAGGCACGATAAAGCACTTATTGGAACCGTCTCTAAGCTCTCAACATGTACTCCCCTGAAAAGGAGACGAGAGAGACGTATCAAATAATATATATATGGAAGATACCGGAGGGTCAGGTCCCAAATTTACATAGTAAAATAACAACATACTAGAGAGAAAGATCTGGAAGGAAATGAAGAATAGAACCAGTAACAAATAGAGGTGCCATAGACACAATCAGCGAGCACTGTCTGAACATCAGAGGTCCACAGCTGTTCAGTATTCTCCCAGCAATCATTAGAAATATTTCCGAACAAAGTTAGACTTCTTCAAGGAGCAATTAAATATGTTTTTGCAAGAATGGCCAGACCAACCTGGCTATAGTGGCTATGTGGGCCTGCAGGCCGCCTGTTGGACCAAGTTATCACAAGTCGAGCCTGGCCTTAGGCCGGGTTTCGGTTGTAAAAGAACTCACAAAACGCTATCCAGGTATGTTCTAGAACTCAAGTTTGTCTGGCACGACTTTCGTCTTCTAAATCTATTCTACCCTTTCGTCACAAAGTGGGTCCTCTCCTTGTGCTCCGCCATTCTAAACTTGATTTCTCTCTCCAGCATTTTACACATAATAGTTGTCATTGACACTGGTGTGTAACTCAGTGCCTCCTCTCTGCCCCTTTTTTCCAGAATTCAGGGAGATTCTGTCACGAGTGTTGTTTAGATAATTTTAGATAATGGGTGACAAAGTACCTCTTCATCCTCTTTCAGTGGCCATGGTGAAATTAAGTCTGGTCCCATTGGTTTTGTCACATGTAGTTCCTCCAGAGTATTTTTTACCTCCTCTACAGTAACTACAATGCCATCCAGTGTTTCTTCCAGCCTTTTAGCTCACAACCTTGTCTTTACATTGGTTCTATTGTAAAGACCTGAAATCTTTTGTTTAGTTTCTCACATACCTCCTCGTCATTTTCTATGAGAATTCCTTCTTGTCTCCTCAACGTGAGTACATGATGGATCACTTGTTTTCCTCCTTATATAGCTATAGAGCAGCTATGGTTAGTCCTTAGCTTTAGCCACATTGGCATTTTTCAATTTGGCTTCTGCCTTCTCTCCCGACTCTGGTGTATTTATTTATGGCTTGCTGTAGTGTATCTTTATTGTGGTAGTGGATGGAGAGACTTACCTAACAGTGTCTTTGTTGAAGTTTATTGAAGTAATGAAATACATCTCAAAGGGATAAAGTAGCTAAAACTATTTCTACTCTTGTGTATTTAAGGTCGCTCAAGGGGCTCATAAATCCATACAGTATACAAATATTAATCTTATTTTGGATTTCACATTCCAATAATAATCACATGGTATACTGTGATTACTTATTGATTATGCTGCACTGTCATTTCTTATTTCGGTAAAGGGAAACTAAACTGAATGAAGCCATGAGAATAATCTTAGGATGCCCAAGAAATGCTATGATTGAGATAATGAGGATGGAATTGAACTTACAGAGTATTGGGAATAGAATTTCAGAGATAAATGTAGTTTCGGCGATTAGATTAATGAGAGGCAGGGAATTTGATGAATTAATCCTCTCACTTTATAAGGTGAGAACAAATGAACAATGCAGTGTTGAAGTATAATAAGAGAGCGTATTTGAGATATTTATATTTTAATATTACATAATATGATGCCTTTCAAGAGTGCACAGAGAAACAGTTAACACCACCATGGGAGGAATGTGTCGTAGGTGAGGTAATTGTTCCCTCTATTTTCTTCTATGACGAGTTTTCAGACATTTCAATTCGCCGCTGTCTGGGTATTGACTGAGAAGCAATAGTCCCTTAGACACACACTCTTGATATGTTAACACTGCTTCTTGCTCAACACTTGTACACCTGGTACAGTCACAGGTAATGTTCAACACTTGTACACCTGGTACAGTCACAGGTAATACTCAACACTTGTACACCTGGTACAGTCACAGGTAATACTCAACACTTGTACACCTGGTACAGTCACAGGTAATGCTCAACACTTGTACACCCGCTACAGTCACAGGTAATGTTCAACACTTGTACACTGTTACATTCACAGGTAATGCTCAACACTTGTACACTGCTACAGTCACAGGTAATGTTCAACACTTGTACACCTGGTACAGTCACAGGTAATGTTCAACACTTGTACACTGTTACAGTCACAGGTAATGTTCAACACTTGTACACTGTTACATTCACAGGTAATGCTCAACACTTGTACACTGCTACAGTCACAGGTAATGTTCAACACTTGTACACTGCTACAGTCACAGGTAATGTTCAACACTTGTACACCCGCTACAGTCACAGGTAATGTTCAACACTTGTACACCTGGTACAGTCACAGGAAATGTTCAACACTTGTACACTGTTACAGTCACAGGTAATACTCAACACTTGTACACCTGGTACAGTCACAGGTAATGCTCAACACTTGTACACCCGCTACAGTCACAGGTAATGCTCAACACTTGTACACCCGCTACAGTCACAGGTAATGTTCAACACTTGTACACCTGGTACAGTCACAGGTAATACTCAACACTTGTACACCTGGTACAGTCACAGGTAATACTCAACACTTGTACACCCGCTACAGTCACAGGTAATGCTATTGTTAGCTGTCTTCAACTTTCCTTTGAGTAGGCCATTTACCCTTAGCTTTTGTTTTAACATTTTCCACCACATTGGGTTGAACACTGCTATCATTAGATGGTGCTCAATATATTTAGTCACTTTTATGTACACAAGTTCTCGCACAAGTTTCTGGAGCTTCACCCTTTAACAAGGCAACAATCTGGATTTGTTTTTCCCCGCGTACAATGTTTCTCTCAACCCACACAACACTTTCATTGTTGAGATGAAGAAATTCAGGATCCAAGTACGTCGGACACTTAACAATAACTTTAGTGTAAATTACTCCTACTTCAGGAGAAACCTAAACAATATTCTTATATCCGTTAGGTGTTCCACTGCCTCTTCTGTTACCACTTACGGGCTATTCATGCCCGTGCCACCTCTTGGGTGGCTTAATCTTTATCAATCAATCAATCTCTTCTGTCCCAACTGTTATGTAAATGTCTTGAGGTTATCTTGAGATAATTTAGGAGGCTTAGCGTCCCCGCGGCCGGTGAACACCCCATCCTTAAATAATGGTTCGAATTCACTAAATTCCTTGGCCAATTGAACCGTCCACTCCAGTTGCTGATGAAAGTTCAGATGACAGGTCGAGGGAGAAAAGCCAGTCCCGTCTTCCATTAATCTGTCCGTCTTGCGGTGTGCGGCCCTGTTGCGTCTGTCTGGGGAGACATTCTTCTTGAGGCCGGCCAGTAATTAAAGACCTCGGTCCTGTCTGGCGGCGAGCATTGCAATTTTTCGGTCGGTTTTCGTTTCAACAACTCTGGCTTCCACGACTTACCCCGCGTGCTGATAGTGTTCCGCTTCTTCCTGGTCATTACTGCCTGACATGTCCAGGAGTGGTGTGGTGTGCCATCTGACATGTCCAGGAGTGGTGTGGTGTGCCATCTGACATGTCCAGGAGTGGTGTGGTGTGCCATCTGACATGTCCAGGAGTGGTGTGGTGTGCCATCTGACATGTCCAGGAGTGGTGAGGTGTGCCATCTGACATGTCCAGGAGTGGTGTGGTGTGCCATCTGACATGTCCAGGAGTGGTGTGGTGTGCCATCTGACATGTCCAGGAGTGGTGTGGTGTGCCATCTGACATGTCCAGGAGTGGTGTGGTGAGCCATCTGACATGTCCAGGAGTGGTGTGGTGAGCCATCTGACATGTCCAGGAGTGGTGTGGTGTGCCATCTGACATGTCCAGGAGTGGTGTGGTGTGCCATCTGACATGTCCAGGAGTGGTGTGGTGAGCCATCTGACATGTCCAGGAGTGGTGTGGTGAGCCATCTGACATGTCCAGGAGTGGTGAGGTGAGCCATCTGACATGTCCAGGAGTGGTGTGGTGTGCCATCTGACATGTCCAGGAGTGGTGAGGTGAGCCATCTGACATGTCCAGGAGTGGTGTGGTGAGCCATCTGACATGTCCAGGAGTGGTGTGGTGTGCCATCTGACATGTCTCACACTCCGTGTTGACATGTCAGCGGTTATGTATTGGGTTATGCTCGCTCCATTTCCTTGGTAACCAAGAGTACTCGTTATCTTGGTTATAGAAGAGAGGAGATCGAGAGGGTTGTTGTTGTTGTCGTTGTTTTAGATTCAGCTACTGGGAACAAAAGTTCCAAGTAGCACGGGCTATGGTGAGCCTCTCGTACTCACCTGGCACGGCAGAACAGATCTAGGGGGGGAGGGTAGAAGAGATCTAGGGGGGGGGGGGGGTAGAAGAGATCTAGGAAGGGTTGAAGAAATTTAAATTTAAATTGAAATAATTTTATTCTGATAAAATACACACAAAGGGATGAGGTAGCTCAAGCTATTCTCACCCCGTTCAGTACAACGTGTTCATACATATATAGACACACATCATAAACAATAAACATATTGCCGAACAGTCAATGAGATAAACATATACATTTCCTCCTTTACACAAGTAGTATGGTATCAGACGTACACACAAATACTTTTATGACCAAGGTATACTGTATAGACAATTTGCAAGAGACTTGCAGATAATTCAACAAAAAATTACAGTCTTGTGCAAAATTCTTATATCTCTCAAGAATATCATCAACCTTTCCGTTGTGACACATCCAGGCTATTTGTTCAGGAACAGTCCTTATCTCAGTGTTTCTATATACATTAATCAACGGACAATCAAGAACATAATAGGCAAGGGTGTGAGACCTTAACATACCACATAGTTTACACTTCGTGTCATTATCATGAACACCTATCCCATATTCCCAGTAATATTTGTAACCAAGCCTAAGCCGCATGTACACAGAGTCACTCCAAACATTTCTCCTTTTACCATAAGTGAAATGGGTGTTTTGACTCACATACATGTAGTGTTGCATGGTTTAACTTCTCTCATACATTATACCTCTCCTCTCCACTTCTGCCTGTGCCTGAATATTTCTGATTTTGCTTCTTATTTGTCTCATTGTGAATTCGCATTCGATGTCAACTTGTGGTTTTGATGTGGCACGTTTGGCCAAGTCATCCGCCACCTTGTTGAGCACTATTCCAACATGAGATGGAATCCACATGAATTTTACATTGTGACCATTCAGCTGTATCTCAGTTATCCTTTTCTTACAATCCTCAACTATGGACATGAAGACTGGATTTCGATTGTTTAAGGAATCAAGTGCTCCTCGGCTATCGACAAATACAAAAACATCTTTGTCGTCATGACGTACTTCCTCCAAACACGCCAGAATGGCCTGCAGTTCAGCTTGTGTGGATGATATATAATTACTAATTCGAAGTTCAATTATCCTGTCCACAGTCCCAAACTCAGTATATTCTCTTATTAGGACACCACACCCTGCCCTGCCATCCTCCGCCACCGACCCGTCGCAATATACATGTAAACTGTTGCCTCTTGGTAACCCAGATATCATGCTTCCATACAAACACCGTAATTGTCCCGGTTCATGATGAATCTTTTTCACCTTGAGCGGTACAATTTCGACGTCTATTTTCTGTACTTTCCAGGGAGCAGACCTATTACACTGGTGAGAGGGTTTACAGCAGTCAAGTACATCGTATTCCCTGAGGTCATGAGCTAATCCCCTCGTGTAGCGTGTCTCTCTCAGTTTCCTGGAAGTGTGTACGTCACTCAAGCAGGTCTGAACGCTCTGAAACAGCTTATCCCCCTCATTTTCTCCGCATGAAACGAATAGATACTCTAGCGTTAATGTCACGGACTCTATCACACACACTCTGTAAATTTAATTCCATTAATATTATTTCAATCATTGCATTTCTTTGACATCCAGGAATAATCCTCATAGCCTCGTTCTGTATCAGCTCTATTTCTTTAATTCTGCCTTGGCCTGTGTAAGACAAAACGGGTGCGGCGTAGTCTATCAGGGACCGAACAGTGCTTATGTATAACATCCGCAAGATAGGTACCCCAACACCTTTACCAGAAAAAGCCAGTGCTTTTAGAAGAAGCAGACGAGCTTTACATAAGGTGCTGATATGATTTATTTCAGCATTTTTACTCTCACATGTGTATCCAAGGGTTGAAGAGTCTAGGGTTGGAAGAGGAGGAGGACAAAAGGTACAGAAGCATGTCAGGGGGGAACATGGGAGGGGTTTGAAGAGTAAGGAGGATAAGAGGATATAAGGACCAAGTCGAGAGAGGGGAAGGGGAATATTCCTCTACTCTCTTTTCCTCTCTAAGGGAGAGAGAAAAGAAAGACAGATGAGTAATA
>NC_091168.1:18018196-18050696 GCF_040958095.1 Procambarus clarkii
TCCGAGCCCGCCGCGAACGCTTCGAGACAGGCCGCACCACACCACGCCCAGCAGGCCCCTCCGCAGGCACGGCCACCATCTTTACATCCACACAGGCCACACCCGCACCGTCCGAAGAGTCCACAGAGGCCACATCACTCACACTGTCTACATCATCCAGGGAAACAGTGTCAGAACACCGACGCGGACGCTTCTGCAAAGGGGTGGAAAGAACAGAACTACAGTCGTCAACACACACAGGCACGGCAGGCACCTCACCATGCCGAAGCACCCCCTCCAAAACAGCAGAACCCGCGTCCCCGGGAGCCGTTACCACATCCACAGGCGGGGGTGGGACATGGACCTCCACCGGGACACCCTTCACTACACGCAGCGCAGGCGACGCCCCGTCACCCTCACACACCGGCTCAACAACCCCAGGGGCCACAGCAGTCACCTGACGTGTAGCACGGGCCATAGAACTCGCCCCAACAGGCGGAGCAGCAGACAGGCAATCAGGCGCCACAGGCACAGCACCCACAACGTCCTCATAACCGCCCGAACGCAACAGGGGCGGAAAATCCTCCGCACGAAGAACATGCACCCGACCAGTTGCTCCCACGTCGCACGCCGCAGCCAGATGACCCTCGTGACCACACCGATAACAGGTGCGCGGTTGACCCCGGTACAAGCAGCGGAGCGTGTAACCCAACACGGACATCGACGACGGTACACTACACTTCAGCGACATCGTTAGGGTGCGGGAGCCGTCAAGCATACCAACACAGTGCCCGGCAACGACCTTGTTCCAACGAATACTTAACACAGCCCCAAATCGGTCGAAACAGGAGGTTAAAAAGTCGTCCTGAAATTCGAAGGGGGCACCATGCACCGCCACAGACGTCAAGGTGACACTAAGATTCACTACCTTAACGGAGCCAGCAGTATCAGGAAGAGGGTAAACACGCCCCTCACACCGCTCGAGAAACGCCTGAAAAGCAGCCTGGAGGCGGAACTTGACCACAGCACGGTGGCCCTGAAGCAGCCGGATGCCCACCAGGTCCGACAGCTGCACATGCAGCACGTCCACCAGGGCGACACCAACCAGCGGATGGTCCACCGGCACCGTAAATGCGAGACGAGCCGACAACGTCCTCTTCATTGGGGGGCGAGACGACCCTATTGATAAGCAAACGTCACCCTGTCAGTGGCAAACCACCACCAGCAGGGCAAACCAGCAATCACCCAACGTAAACACTAGCCAGGAGCGGAGAGACCTCAGGAACGTCCGACCTGGCCGGCGGTCACCACGCAACTCCCCTGCAATAATCACACAGCCATACTCCCCTATCACCTTTGTTAGTACCCCTCTCACTGTTGATAGTACCCCCTAGCTCTCACCTTTGTTAGTACCCCTCTCACCTTTGCTAGTACCCCCTCTCACTGTTGTTAGTACCCCTAGCTCTCACCTTTGTTAGTACCCCTCTCACCTTTGTTAGTACCCCTCTCACTGTTGTTAGTACCCCTAGCTCTCACCTTTGTTAGTACCCCTCTCACCTTTGTTAGTACCCCTCTCACTGTTGTTAGTACCCCTAGCTCTCACCTTTGTTAGTACCCCTATCACCTTTGTTAGTACCCCTCTCACTGTTGTTAGTACCCCTAGCTCTCACCTTTGTTAGTACCCCTCTCACCTTTGTTAGTACCCCTCTCACTGTTGTTAGTACCCCTAGCTCTCACCTTTGTTAGTACCCCCTCTCACTGTTGTTAGTCCCTCTAGCTCTCACCTTTGTTAGTACCCCTCTCACCTTTGTTAGTACTCCTCTCACATTTGCTAGTACCCCTCTCACCGTTGTTAGTACCCCTCTCTCCTTTGTTAGTACCCCTCTCACTGTTGTTAGTACCCCTAGCTCTCACCTTTGTTAGTACCCTCTCACCGTTTTTAGTACTCCTCTCACCTTTGTTAGTACCCTCTCACCGTTGTTAGTACTCCTCTCACCTTTGTTAGTACCCCTCTCACCTTTGTTAGTATCCCTCTCACCGTTGTTAGTACCCCTCTCACCGTTGTTAGTACCCCTCTCACCGTTGTTAGTACCCCTCTCACCTTTGTTAGTACCCCTCTCACCTTTGCTAGTACCCCCTCTCACTGTTGTTAGTACCCCTAGCTCTCACCTTTGTTAGTACCCCTCTCACCTTTGTTAGTACCCCTCTCACTGTTGTTAGTACCCCTAGCTCTCACCTTTGTTAGTACCCCTCTCACCTTTGTTAGTACCCCTCTCACTGTTGTTAGTACCCCTAGCTCTCACCTTTGTTAGTACCCCTATCACCTTTGTTAGTACCCCTCTCACTGTTGTTAGTACCCCTAGCTCTCACCTTTGTTAGTACCCCTCTCACCTTTGTTACTACCCCTCTTACTGTTGTTAGTACCCCTAGCTCTCACCTTTGTTAGTACCCCTCTCACTGTTGTTAGTACCCCTAGCTCTCACCTTTGTTAGTACCCCCTCTCACTGTTGTTAGTCCCTCTAGCTCTCACCTTTGTTAGTACCCCTCTCACCTTTGTTAGTACCCCTCTCACCTTTGCTAGTACCCCTCTCACCGTTGTTAGTACCCCTCTCTCCTTTGTTAGTACCCCTCTCACTGTTGTTAGTACCCCTAGCTCTCATCTTTGTTAGTACCCTCTCACCGTTTTTAGTACTCCTCTCACCTTTGTTAGTACCCTCTCACCGTTGTTAGTACTCCTCTCACCTTTGTTAGTACCCCTCTCACCTTTGTTAGTATCCCTCTCACCGTTGTTAGTACCCCTCTCACCGTTGTTAGTACCCCTCTCACCGTTGTTAGTACCCCTCTCACCTTTGTTAGTACCCCTCTCACCGTTGTTAGTACCCCTCTCATTGTTGTTAGTACCCCTCTCACCGTTGTTAGTACCCCTCTCATCGTTGTTTGTACCCCTCTCACCTTTGTTAGTACCCCTCTCACCTTTGTTAGTACCCCTCTCACCGTTGTTAGTACACTTCTCACCGTTGTTAGTACCCTTCTCACCGCTGTTAGTGCCCCTCTCACATTTGTTAGTACCCCTCTCACCGTTGTTAGTACACTTCTCACCGTTGTTAGTACCCTTCTCACCGTTGTTAGTACCCCTCTCACCTTTGTTAATACTTCTCTCACCTTTGTTAGTACCCCTCTCACCGTTGTTAGTACCCCCTCACCTTTGTCAGTATCCCTCTCACCTTTGTTAGTACCCCTCTCACCTTTGTTAGTACCCCTCTCACCGTTGTTAGTACTCCCCTCTCCTTTGTCAGTATCCCTCTCACCTTTGTTAGTACCCCGGTTAGTACCCCGAGAGGGAGCCGGTCGGCCGAGCGGACAGTACGCTGGACTTGTGATCCTGTGGTCCCGGGTTCGATCCCGGGCGCCGGCGAGAAACAATGGGCAGAGTTTCTTTCACCCTAGGCCCCTGTTACCTAGCAGTAAAATAGGTACCTGGGTGTTAGTCAGCTGTCACGGGCTGCTTCCTGGGGGTGGAGGCCTGGTCGAGGACCGGGCCGCGGGAACACTAAAGCCCCGAAATCATCTCAATATAACCTCAAGATAACCCCTCTCACCTTTGTTAGCATCCCTCTCTCCTTTGTTAGTACCACTCTCACCTTTGTTAGCACCTCTCTCACCTTTGTTAGCACCCCTCTCACCGTTGTTAGTACCCCTCTCACCTCTGTTAGTACCCCTCTCACCGTTGTTAGTATCCCTCTCACCGTTGTTAGTACCCCCCTCTCCTTTGTCAGTATCCCTCTCACCTTTGTTAGTACCCCTCTCACCGTTGTAAGTACCCCCCTGACCTTTGTCAGTATCCCTCTCACCTATGATAGTACCCCCCTCTCACCTGTGGTAGTACCCCCTCTCACCTATGGTAGTACCCCCTCTCACCTGTGGTAGTACCCCCTCTTACCTGTGGTAGTACCCCCTCTCACCTGTGGTAGTACCCCCTCTCACCTATGGTAGTACCCCCTCTCACCTGTGGTAGTACCCCCTCTCACCTGTGGTAGTACCCCCTCTCACCTGTGGTAGTACCCCCTCTCACCTGTGGTAGTACCCCCTCTCACCTGTGGTAGTACCCCCTCTCACCTGTGGTAGTACCCCCTCTCACCTGTGGTAGTACCCCCTCTCACCTGTGGTAGTACCCCCTCTCACCTATGGTAGTACCCCCTCTCACCTGTGGTAGTACCCCCTCTCACCTATGGTAGTACCCCCTCTCACCTGTGGTAGTACCCCCTCTCACCTATGGTAGTACCCCCTCTCACCTGTGGTAGTACCCCCTCTCACCTATGGTAGTACCCCCTCTCACCTGTGGTAGTACCCTGCACAGTAGCACAATGTGTGTTACACTGAGCTGTTTACAAAGACTTAACACAGATCAAAGTAGTGGAGGTCATATATTTGAGAAATACAGACTAAAGGAAAGGGTACACGTGGATAAGTAGGTTCACAGGAACACCTATCGGAGAAGTAGGGACACATCTTAGAAATAGTGACAGGAAACTGTGAAATTGGTACATAAATCTGTGAAATTGGGATATAAATTTGTGAAATAGGGACAGATATCTATGAAATTGGGACACAACTTGGGTAAATAGGAATACAAAGATAGGACATATAGAGATCAAGTGGTAAAGACCAAACGGTGGAATAAACTCGAGACAAACTATTGTGCTCGGGAACCACTTTAGAATCCTGATGACGAGGAGTTGAAAATAGTGAGAGGGTTTCCAGCAGGTGCGATAAGAAATGCGTCTTTGCCCAGGTAGGCACGGCTTCATTCACCCCCCAGACAAGCTAATTAGGCACTTCCGGCCAGGTTAATTGCGCTCCTGAAGGTGGTTTAATTAGCCTCTTGAGACGAGGTGAAGGCGGTGCTTGGGGTGTCACCAGTGGTGGTGCTCCTTATAATACTCCCCAGACCTGGCACTCACTGCCAGCCCTGGTGTCTACCAGCCCTGGCACTCACTACCAGGCCTGGTGTCTACCAGCCCTGGCACTCACCACCAGGCCTGGCACTCACCACCAGCCCTGGCACTCACCAGCCCTGGTGTCTACCAGCCCTGGCACTCACCACCAGGCCTGGTGCCTACCAGCCCTGGCACTCACCAGGCCTGGTGCCTACCAGCCCTGGCACTCACCAGGCCTGGTGTCTACCAGCCTTGGCAGTCATGGCCCTGAAAGTCACTACCCGTGGCACTTAACGTCTACACCCTCCAACATTCTGCGACTCATACCATGTTTTTCATTTTGTGTTTTGAGAGTTTAAAGTTGGAGTCTCGTATCATCCTCACCTCTGGCCACCAAGCTTCCTAACACACAAAAAAAGGAAATTCGCCATCTTTTTCCCGAGTCTGGGATCGAGAGAGGACTGCAACACGCCACCGAGTCTCGCTATAATTTTGACGCAATATTTGCCCGCCATAAATAGTGTGGCTAGGGAACCGGACGAGTTCTCCTGGAGAGGGAAGAGAAAACATTGTGCTCCTCTTGTGAGGCTGTAGAGCTGAGGCAGGAGCAAGCGAGGCAGTGAATAGTGAGACGGTGTTAAGTACTTTACCCCGCAGACCGTGAGAGTACCTACACGGCGGAACACCCTGCATACACGAGAACCCTTTAGAGAAAGACGGGTAATCCAGCTCATTACTAGACGGGGCGAGGACCTTGTGTCTCCCATGCTGAAGGAGACTCGCCGGAACGGGGTTAATGATGGCTCCCACGGGAAAGGAAAGTCAGTGAAGGAATTGATATTGTGGTCGAGAGGCATCACGAGGGAGGAGAGGCAGTGTGGTTACTCGCCCCTCCCATGGTGAGTAGTTGTTCATCTTTATGTTCACTTAACTAACACTCGAACTGCTCATTAGCACAGTTTTCGACCTGAAGGCTTTGAGTAGATCTCGGCAACACCTGAAGTTCCAAGCTAAACTTTCTAGTATGCTGCACTCACCTGAGGTTTATACGAGAAGAGCGAAACCTGATTATACATTTTGGTTTTACAAGGTAACCAACTACATCAAAATATTAAATGTGTACCCAACTCAATTAATGATTAATCAACCAATTACTCCATGGGATAACTGGGATCTATCAGTTGATTTTGTAAATGCGCCCAAGAAAGATAGTGTGCACACTACATTATTAAAACAGTTAACACTGAAAAGCGTCACTGAAAGTACTCAGAGTATGGGTAACGATGTTTATCAGTGTTATACCGACGGCTCTGTAGAAGAAGGTGGACGATTTACCGGATGTGCATGTAATATATCTGTAATATATGTGTGCATGTAATATATGTGTGCATGTAATATATTGAACAATCTTCTCTCGTACATACACCAATGAAGCGCGTCAATGACTGGGCAAGTACAACTCAAACCGAACTTGCAGGCACATACCTTGCCACTGAATTGTTTAAAGAGAAAATCAGTGGACTTATATACTGTGACTCGCAGAGTGCACTCCTGGCATTGAACGCACATAGTAGTGATACCCAGAAAATAGCCAGTGATATACGAAAGAATGTTTTAGCTGCTAAAGAAAACAGTTGAAATAAAATTGCTTTGGATACCATCACATGTTGGCATCTCAAAGCATGACCACTGACACCAGTAATCAGCATTCGAGATGACGTCGGCTTCGAGCGTTCGATGGTCCTACATTGATCCAGAGGGAAGATGTAGGACCTGGCGGACAGCAAGAAGCCGGAGTCAGGCAACAATCACCTCACCCTACCCTTCGCCGCTCCCTACAATTAAGTGGGTTAGGTGAATCATAGAGTGATGATTGATTGATGAAGATTAAGCCACCCAAAAGGTGGCACGGGCATGAATAGCTCGTAAGTGGTGGTCCTTTTGAGCCATCACCAGTATCAATAGATGATACTGGAGATCTGTGGAGGTGCGACTGCACCCTGCGTGACGGAAGATGTCTTCCGTGACCTAAACAGATTGAAATGATTGATGAAGATTAAGCCACCCAAGAGGTGGCACGGGCATGAATAGCCTGTAAGTGGTGGCCCTTTTGAGCCATTACCAGTATCAAGAGCTGATACTGCTTAAGAGATCTGTGGAGGCGCGACTGCTCCCTGCGTGACGGGAGATGTCTCCCGGACCAAGTGGTGACCAGATGGTGTGTGAAGAGAAGGGCATAGAAAGGTACACCTCATAGAGTGAGGTGTACCCACACTTATATATGTCTAGATTTCTCCTCTCTTCTGTCCCGCTCCTGTGCCAAGTAAGTCCACTACGGGCTCACCATAGCCCGTGCTACATGGAACTTTTTGTTCTCAGTAGCTGAATCTTAAACAACAACAACCTTTCTTCTCCATCCATAATCTAGTACTGTCAATTATCCTAAATTGGATACCAAGTCACATTGGCATAGATGGTAATGAAAAGGCAGACTCACTAGCAAAAACTGCCACTGCTCTACCTGTTGTACAGGTTCAAATACCTCCAAATTTTTCACAGATTAAGGAGCAAATCAAAAAGAAAATACACCCAACTGTCAAAAGTCGCCACAGAGCCACTCAGACTTGGTTACAAGTGCTGCTGGGAGGTAATGAACCCAATAGTTAAAAGAGTGTTATATCTGTGGTATAGAAACAGAGGCGCCACTATTGCACGACTTACTGGAATGTGAAATTATTGAAGCCCTGCGCATCAAACTCAACATTAATCCAACGACAGCAGCTGCATTAGATGCACATTCCACAGCCATTACAATGATTAGAAAAGCCGTTGAAGAATAGGACTCACTAGTGAACATTCTGCACCTACATCCGCCACCAAGATAATGTTATTAAAACAATACTAAAACCAGTGTACTAAAACAGAAACGGAAAAAGGAGGAAACCTCACCTCCATTTAAAACTTTGAACCAAATATCAGAGTAACAAGGTTATCGCGAATAACCGAACGGAGTTACGGGCTAACTATAGCCCGTGCTACATGGACATTTCGTTCTGAGCAGTTAAATCTAAAAATAACAACAACAACAACTGAAGAACGTGTGGAGAATGATCCAGCAGCAGCCAACATGGTGTACTTTGTTCATTCCGACATCATCCTCACAGAGTGCGGCGAGCCCACACTGGCACCCGAACATTTCCCTAAAGACTACGCCGAGTAGAGAAAAAAAACATCAAATGATTACACGAAGCAAGAAGTAGAAGATAGACGAATCAAGACACCACCAGAGACGGATTGTTAACACCTAGAAATAGAAGACTGCTTCCCTTCCTGACCCAACTCAGCGCCTAGCCAGTTTAGAGGGTGTTTTAGCATCGACTCAAGACAGGCAGCTGGGTCAAGCCCTGGCTCTTTCTCTACAACTACGCCATTTCCTCTCACCAACTTCTCTTCAGCTGTCCCCACTTCAAGGTTCGCCCTAATGAGTATCTTTTCCTGTATATTCGTTCGTTGTAAGTTCCCTCTGCAATATAGTATCTTCAGGTCACCAAGTTAGACAGGTTAAATATAACAAAAGGAATCCACAGGGAAGTAGCAGTTCGGTTGCATAGACTACGGCTAGGTTACAGATGCAACTGGGAGATTGGCGACGTTATTTTTAATAGGACGGGTTGAACCCAGACAGAGGGAATGCATCTTCTGCCACACAATCACAGAAAAGTCACTACTTCACTATCTTCTGGATGGTGAAGCAACCAACGACCTTAAAAGAGCTTTAAGAGTCCCTGAATCTTGCAGTAACCACCCTGAAGCCATCAACACTGCCACTCCTCTGGTCAAAAAATGTGTCCAGCAGCTATGGACACCCTCATAAACTCTGTCAAGCGGTATCCTCCCCGCGATAGCAGCCTGACGATTAAATGCGACCTCAGCACACTGTATACATATACTGAACAAAAGAACTTCCAATTACGGGCTATTCATGCCCGTGCCACCTCTTAGGTGGCTTAATCTTCATCAATCAATCAATCATTCTTGTAAGTTCTTCAGCGGTCGTATAGAGAATGCATACAACACCGTTCCTGTGACAGTTAAGCCCACTACAAGGTCACCATAGCCCGTGCTACTTGGAACTTTTGCTCTGAGTAGCTGAATCTAAAACAACAACTTGTAGGCTCAATATACCTGTGCCAGTTAAACAGTGTGTACTCCTGAAGATGTCACATTGCAACAATACAAATGGAAAGATTAAGTGATCTAGTGTTTCTTCTCCCTCCAGATAGTAGAAGATATTTGCATAGAATGGACAATATCCAAAAGCATAGTAATTAATAATAGTCACAATGCTGTTGTGTTTAATGACATGTATATTGGAGAAAACCTGCTCTCAATATATATATATATATATATATATATATATATATATATATATATATATATATATATATATATATATATATATATGCAAACAAGCCTGAATGGTCCCCAGGACTATATACAACTGAAAACTCACACCCCAGAAGTGACTCGAACCCATACTCCCACAACTGGTATGTACAGGGACGCCTTAATCCGCTTGACCATCACGACCGGACATAAGGAAGTGATAGCCGAGGCTATTTGAACCACTTCCCCGCCGGCACTCGGATGGTAATCTTGGGCATAGCATTTTATCAAATCACCTCATTCTTTGGGGCACACGTGAGGAACACAAATGCCAACAAGCCTGAATGGTCCCCAGGACTATATACAACTGAAAACTCACACCCCAGAAGTGACTCGAACCCATACTCCCACAACTGGTATGTACAGGGACGCCTTAATCCGCTTGACCATCACGACCGGACATAAGGAAGTGATAGCCGAGGCTATTTGAACCACTTCCCCGCCGGCACTCGGATGGTAATCTTGGGCATAGCATTTTATCAAATCACCTCATTCTTTGGGGCACACGTGAGGAACACAAATGCAAACAAGCCTGAATGGTCCCCAGGACTATATACAACTGAAAACTCACACCCCAGAAGTGACTCGAACCCATACTCCCACAACTGGTATGTACAGGGACGCCTTAATCCGCTTGACCATCACGACCGGACATAAGGAAGTGATAGCCGAGGCTATTTGAACCACTTCCCCAAGTGGATTAAGGCGTCTTGTACATACCAGTTGCGTTGCTCCTGGGAGTATGGGTTCGAGTCACTTCTGGGGTGTGAGTTTTCAGTTGCATATTGTCCTGGGGACCATTCAGGCTTGTTCGCATATATATATATATATATATATATATATATATATATATATATATATATATATATTTATATATATATATATATATATATATATATATATATATATATATATATATATTTCTTTTCACTGTTGGAGGTAATTCAAAAATCAATTCTCCAAAATTCATTTTTATTTCTAGTCTGACGCGACACTTGAGCTCGTTTCGTAAAACTTATTACATTTTCAAAGACTTTAGTTAACACATACACAACTGAATAGAACTAACACATCTCCGATTTTGTTTATATCTACATTTGAGTGAGGTGGATGGGGTGAGGTGGTATTTAATAAGGTATTAATTTCATCAACACAAGCCAGAACATGAAACAATGGGTATTGAATAGAAGTGATTGCAGAAAGCCTATTGGTCCATATTTCTTGATGCTTCTATATTGGAGCGGAGTCTTGAGGTGGGTAGAATATAGTTGTGCATTAATTGGCTGTTGATTGCTGGTGTTGACTTCTTGATGTGTAATGCCTCGCAAACGTCAAGCCGCCTGCTATCACTGTATCTATCGATGATTTCTGTGTTGTTTACTAGGATTTCTTTGGCGATGGTTTGGTTGTGGGAAGAGATTATATGTTCCTTTATGGAGCCCTGTTGCTTATGCATCGTTAAACGCCTAGAAAGAGATGTTGTTGTCTTGCCTATATACTGGGTTTTTTGGAGCTTACAGTCCCCAAGAGGGCATTTGAAGGCATAGACGACGTTAGTCTCTTTTAAAGCGTTCTGTTTTGTGTCTGGAGAGTTTCTCATGAGTAGGCTGGCCGTTTTTCTGGTTTTATAGTAAATCGTCAGTTGTATCCTCTGATTTTTGTCTGTAGGGATAACGTTTCTATTAACAATATCTTTCAGGACCCTTTCCTCCGTTTTATGAGCTGTGGAAAAGAAATTCCTGTAAAATAGTCTAATAGGGGGTATAGGTGTTGTGTTGGTTGTCTCTTCAGAGGTTGCATGGCGTTTCACTTTCCTTCTTATGATGTCTTTGACGAAACCATTGGAGAAGCCGTTGTTGACTAGGACCTGCCTTTCCCTACAGAGTTGTTCGTCGACTTGCTTCCATTCTGAGCTGTGGCTGAGAGCACGGTCGACATATGCGTTAACAACACTCCTCTTGTACCTATCTGGGCAGTCGCTTTTGGCATTTAGGCACATTCCTATGTTCGTTTCCTTAGTGTAGACTGCAGTGTGGAAACCTCCGCTCTTTTCCATGACTGTTACATCTAGAAAGGGCAGCTTCCCATCCTTTTCCATCTCGTAAGTGAAACGCAGCACGGAACTTCGCTCAAATGCCTCCTTCAACTCCTGCAGATGTCTGACATCAGGTACCTGTGTAAAAATGTCGTCAACATACCTGCAGTATATGGCCGGTTTCATGTTCATGTCGACTAAGACTTTTTGCTCGATGGTACCCATGTAGAAGTTTGCAAACAGGACACCTAGGGGAGAACCCATGGCGACCCCATCTACTTGCTTATACATGTGCCCATCCGGGCTCAAGAAGGGTGCCTCTTTAGTAGAAGCTTGGAGTAGTTTCCTTAGGATATTTTCTGGCATGTCAAGAGGAGTACAGGCTGGATCACGATACACTCTGTCGGCTATCATCCCGATTGTCTCGTCCACTGGTACGTTAGTGAACAGCGATTCTACGTCCAACGAGGCTCTTATTCCTGTGGCCCGTGTGCCCCGCAGTAAGTCAACAAATTCCTTTGGCGACTTCAGGCTGAAGGCGCAAGGGACATAAGGAGTCAGCAGGCCGTTGAGTCGCTTCGCTAGTCTGTACGTGGGTGTGGGTATCTGGCTAATGATTGGCCGAAGTGGGTTTCCAGGCTTGTGTGTCTTGACATTTCCATACGCATATCCAGGTTTATATTCCCCAATAATCTTTAGCAGGTGGAGTCCTGATTTCTTGGCGTTCACAGTTTCGATTAGTCTGTTGACCTTTGTTTTCAATTCGGCAAAGACTAATCGAAACTGTGAACGCCAAGAAATCAGGACTCCAGTGATTTCGTTGAAGACATCATAAGAAGGAAAGTGAAACGCCATGCAACCTCTGAAGAGACAACTAACACAACACCTATAACCCCTATTAGACTATTTTACAGGAACTTTTTTTCCACAGCTCATAAAACGGAGCAAAGGGTCCTGAAAGATATTGTTAATAGAAACGTTATTCCTACAGACAAGAATCAGAAGATACAACTGACGATTTACTATAAAACCAAAAAAACGGCCAGCCTACTCATGAGAAACTCTCCAGACACAAAGCAGAACGCTTTAAAAGAGACCAACGTCTTCTATGCATTCAAATGCCCTCTTGGGGACTGTAAGCCTCAAAAAACTCAGTATATAGGCAAGACAACAACATCTCTTTCCAGGCGATTAACGATGCATAAGCAACAGGGCTCCACTAAGGAACATATAATCTCTTCCCACAACCAAACCATCATCAGAGAAATCTTAGCAAACAACACAGAATTCATCGATAGATACAGCGATAGCAGGCGGCTTGACATCTGCGAGGCACTGCACATCAAGAAGTCAACACCAGCAATCAACAGGCAATTAATGCACAACTATATTCTACCCACTTCAAGACTCCGCTCCAATATAGAAGCATCAAGAAATATGGGCCAATAGGCCCTCTGCAATTACTTCCATTCTTACCTTCAATACCCATTGTTTCGTGTTCTATCCTGTGTTGAAAGTTTTGTTCACCTCATCCAAAACTGTTGTAACATATATCACCTCACCCAAAATGCGGGTATAAAATGAAAAATGAAAGCTGTTTAAATCATAGCATAAGTAAGAACTCTGTTTAGTGTTTGCCGGTAATAGTTGTGTGTGTGTAAACTAAAAGTCTTTGAAAATGTAATAAGTTATTTCAAAACGCGTTCAAGTGTCGCGCCAGATTAGAAATAAAAATGAATTTTGGAGAATTGATTTTTCATTTACCATCAACAGTGAAAAGAAACATAAGAAAGATTGAGAAAATTCGTGTTAGAATTATTAATCTTACTTTTTCTGTCATATTTAATAATATATGTCTTCAGGAAAGACTGCTACCAAAATATACTAATATATATATATATATATATATATATATATATATATATATATATATATATATATATATATATATATAATATCCAATGTGTGTGTGGTTGGAAATAAATGTAGAGGAATCAATAAAAAGGTTATTCATGAACATTATGATAATGATGACTAAAATATAACAATCATCCATAGTACCATCATCATCATCATTGTAAGCCACACCATAACGTTGCAGCAGTAGTTTACTGTTGAGCGAGTCACCTCGACCCTTAAAGACTTGACCATTCCAGCCTAACTTAGCGTCTCGTCCAATAACACAAGGTTTAATACCCAAAACTTTCGCTTATTTATTTTTGAACTGGTGCATCAGAATATAACAAGGGAATAACACTAAAATTTCTTAACTATCATTGGCTATCAGGGCTAGAACACGAGCCAATGGTAAAAGGTCCTAATCCTAGACTTCAACGCCATTGGCTTGGAAGACGAGTTCGTCAGCCAATCAGAGCCTGGCGGGCAGGTTTCCCGCCTCAGGTCCCTCCCGGAGCATCCTTCAGAGCTCCCCAAACAGGCCCCAATGGGCGATAGGAGAGGCGCGAGTAACCCAAAGAGTCGTCAGTGTCGACAACCCTCACGTTAAGAAACTTACTGTTATGGCGAAGAACTTTTTAAAAAAGAACAATTTTGGGTGGTATATACTGTTATTGTTATTGCTCTTGCTTCTTGGTATTATGGGGGTCACGGCGCTGTACACCCTCTCTCTCTCTCTCTCTCTCTCTCTCTCTCTCTCTCTCTCTCTCTCTCTCTCTCTCTCTCTCTCTCTCTCTCTCTCTTCTCTAGTTCTTGTCCCTGGAGTGTGAGGGTATTGGAGAATGTTTTCAGACGTCTGTTTTATCGGTGGTTGCTTATCTATAGAAGAGATTGTATCTGAGGTTGGGAGTCAAACGCTTGGAGCTAGTCTCAACAAACTTTGCAGGGTGACTGGAACGCGGTTGTGACGATAATCTCTTTCAAGAGAGATTGAGCCTGCTCTTCCCTATATCATTTACGTCATTCTACAAGTACAAGATGCTATATTAAAGATACGTCCACCAGTATCACCAAACGTTTTGCCCAGGAAGCAAAGCGTACCTTGCACCACCCGACATGCCGGCTCTCCACCCGTCGTCAACGAGCAAACTACCCATTCTCCGCCTGCCTGCTCCTGATTGGCTGGTGTATCGCCGACAGCACACCTGCACCTGCACTCACGCCCTCTACCTGAGTCGACATCTGGGCCAGCTCACGCTGTCCTCCTCAGAATATCTTTGTGCTCTTAGAAGTTGACATCTCTCTCTGGTAGACTAAGCCCTGGCTGTCGTGTACTAAGGGAGGTGGCAGCTCTAGCCAATATTCTCAGCACCTGATTATTATTATTGTCTTGCACATTATTTTATATTAGAGTAAATTTTCACATCTATTAATTATTCATGTTGTTTTGTTTGTTGACTTGTTTTGAATTTTACGTAAGCCAAAGGATTGTCTTTGTTCATATCTTGTTTTCTAAAGTAATTAAAATTTCATTGTTTATATTGTGTTTTGCGTGTCTTCCCATTACCTTACCACAGACAAACAGGCAAGCAGTCTCTTTTTTTTATGTAAGTGTGACCAGGCATTGACATCTGCCATTGGAGGACTGCCGAACATCAACACTCCAACACTTTACCGTCACACGGTGGAGAGAACAAAACATGGTGAATGATAGGGAAGGTGACATGGCAGAAGTATTGTATTCTTTATGTTGTATTGTTTCTTTCTTAAACTAAAAAAGTATTACAAGCAATTTAGTTAGCATTTTCAATGAAAGATTTAGTACATTTTCAATTGAAACCTATACAATATATGGCATTACTTTCTTCATCTCTACACTCAGGACTACACTTAAGTTTAGGTTTATAATAGCCGTCTTTTATTGAAAACGCTCGTCTCATAGCTCGTAATACTTCCTTTAGTTTAACACTAAAGAAAGAAGATTACTGTATAAAGAATACAATAATTTTGCCATTTCATGATAACTTCAATTAAATTTGATATTATGCTTGTTTCCTAATCCACTTAGGTGTGGGGGGGGGGATATGTAAGCTTACACTAATGTCTTATATACTGTGTTCAATTTTGTTCTTTATTATGCACCCCATACCCATCCCGTGGGTGGTGGTGGAAAGGGTAACTGAGGCACATAATCTGTTCAAGAACTGAACCCCAAAGTTCATTTAGCTAAGCAAGTGGCATTCTTTTGAAGCTAGTTACACAAAATCAGTTAAGTGATTCAACAAGAGGCTCACAACAGTCACCATACGAGGCAGTTTACATCTATGGTGAGTCACACAGTTACTAGTCTTGCTCCACATCCACCCAACTGGGCGGCAGCTTTACAGTCATGTGCAGGCTGCACCTACAGTCATGTGCAGGCTGCACCTACAGTCATGTGCAGGCTGCACCTACAGTCATGTGCAGGCTGCACCTACAGTCATGTGCAGGCTGCACCTACAGTCATGTGCAGGCTGCACCTACAGTCATGTGCAGGCTGCACCTACAGTCATGTGCAGGCTGCACCTACAGTCATGTGCAGGCTGCACCTACAGTCATGTGCTGGCTGCACCTACAGTCATGTGCAGGATGCACCTACAGTCATGTGCAGGCTGCACCTACAGTCATGTGTTATACTCAAATTCTGTCAGTTGAAATGTAACCAATCACAGGCAAGTAGGCCTCTGACGTCATGCCAGACAGAGGAGCATCAAGCATGCTCCCAGCAGCCTCAGTTATCCTCACAGACCCAGAGTAGGTGGACCTCGGCTGGCCAGTTATACACCTGTTTGCCTCACTCAATAAATATATACAGAAGCGACTACTGTGTCTACATTCAACCCGAACAAGGCAAACGAATACTGGTAGCAGCAGTGGGATCCAGAAATTTTTTTCTGGAAGCAAAAGTTCCAGTACCCAGCATCGCCTCGTGTTCCAGCCAAAACCGCCGCCACCGCCACCGCCATAAGCCGCCATCCTGCCACCCACGCATCAAATATTGTGCCAGACCGGGGTCCTGCCATCAACCACTACTCCAGGCTAACGTTTTAGAAGTAAGGGTCAATATTTTCCTGTGAGAACGCTCACTCATCAGTGAGGAGGAAGGAAGCTTCCCGCGCCAGCCATTTTTGAACCTCGCGCCACCACGTGGGAACCACCTATTACACCCACCACCACCACCACCGCCACCCAAGCTGACAGTATCAAGCTTCGTGAGGGTGCAAGCTACTGCAATCGTCGTCAGAGGCCTACTTGCCTGTGATTGGTTACATTTCAACTGACAGAATTTGAGTATAACACATGTGCTGGCTGCACCTACAGTCATGTGCAGGCTGCACCTACAGTCATGTGTAAGCTGCACCTACAGTCATATGCAGGCTGCACCTATAGTCATGTGCAGGCTGCACCTACAGTCATGTGCAGGCTGCACCTATAGTCATGTGCAGGCTGCACCTACAGTCATGTGCAGGCTGCACCTACAGTCATGTGCAGGCTGCACCTACAGTCATGTGCAGGCTGCACCTACAGTCATGTGCAGGCTGCACCTACAGTCATGTGCAGGCTGCACCTACAGTCATGTGCAGGCTGCACCTACAGTCATGTGCAGGCTGCACCTACAGTCACCAAACTTGGGATACTTGGCTAAGATTCCTGGCAGCACATTCACATTATGAATGAAGTACTTACACATTTCTTGGACTCCATTGATGGTGTTATCTCTGAATTCCGCGATTTTTCACATTCTATTATATAATGACGCAAAGTGTGCGAATAGTTCTGCTGACAGAGTTTACATTTAGTCAGATCTACATCAGCAGATGTTGCAAACTCCCAGAGGTACTTGTAGCTGAGCCTAAACCTAGCAGTGGTAACATCTAGAAGTCTGCTAACCTTATTGGATGACCCATAGACGTGCGATTCTTCCTGCATAATAGAATGATGATAGATGGAGTAACTGGTGTGAATTTCACTTTGCCTCAAGACTACGATATTTTGTTGATGTTCCAGGAATATTACTGCCCTCAGGCTGCTCAAAGGCAGTCCAAGATAGTAATCAATTCCCTCTTTATGAGCAAAAGTCTTGGCCAACTCATCAGTTCTATCATGCATTCGGAGACCAATATGGGAAGGAATCCACAGGATACCAACTCTGACTCCATCATTGATTATTTCCTTATATCTGTGTCTAGCTTCAGACACAAGCACCTCAGTTATGCTTTGGGGAGCTGAGGGTAGTATTGCAATAGGAACCATTAATGTAAATAATCTGGGAAAGGGAGCGCTCTCTGACCAAAGGATCAATTTGGCTAAAGACACTGTTCTTTATTCCTTGAAAATATCATAATCACGAAAGTGGTCAGCTTTCCTTCGTTTATTTTTTTCTGTGCGGCTATACTTAAGGCATAACTGAATTACGTGTTTTGTGCTCTAAATAATAGTGTATTGGAAAACGTTATTTAACGTTAGCTTCTTCATTATTGAACCTGATAGGCCAACTTTCTGTTCTCCTGTCTGCCGTGCCACCAACCTGTCACTCCACAATGCGTCCACCAGTCTGTCCTTCAGTAAATACCCACTGATGACACCAGGTCCAGGGATACGGTTCGGTATAAGCGTTGCAGACGAGGAGTCACACTAACGTGGCTGAAATATGTTGACCAAACCACACACTAGAAAGTGAAGGGACGACGACATTTCTGTCCGTCCTGGACTGTTCTCAAGTCGAGTGAAGGGACGAAACGTCGTCGTCCCTTCACTTTCTAGTGTGCGGTCTGGTCAACACTGTATAAACGTTCTCTCTATATATTATGTTTTAATGATGAAGTAATAATTTATATTTAAATTTCTTGTCACCAAAGCGGATTTAAGAGGCATCAAAAATATTATATTTTCAAATGTCAAATTCTCCGAGTCACGGGATTCCATTGATTAATTTTGTTTTGTTTGCAGGATAAGTGATGAGCAATGCTGGGGGGAGCGGGAGGGGGAGCGCCGTCCCCCCGAAGCGCCCCCCTTCAGCCTCTCACGGCTCCACAAAGGGGGGAAAGGGGGGCGGAAGTGTTTCCTCCACCCCCCAAGCACACGTGGGGACCGGACCAGCCCCCCAGGTACATGTCCTCGCCCACAGCAAAAGGTAAGTGATCATCTCCCTTGTGTGTTAGTGCAGCTGGTGTGTTGGGGAGGGGGGTGAGGGGTCTTGTCTGGGGGTGTGTGACCCTGGGGGGAGGGGTCTTGTCTGGGGGTGTGTGACCCTGGAGGACGGGGGAGGGGTCTTGTCTGGGGGTGTGTGACCCTGGAGGACGGGGGAGGGGTCTTGTCTGGGGGTGTGTGACCCTGGAGGACGGGGGAGGGGTCTTGTCTGGGGGTGTGTGACCCTGGAGGACGGGGGAGGGGTCTTGTTTGGGGGCGTGTGACCCTGGAGGACGGGGGAGGGGTCTTGTCTGGGGGTGTGTGACCCTGGAGGACGGGGGAGGGGTCTTGTCTGGAGGTGTGTGACCCTGGAGGACAGGGGAGGGTCGTGTCTGGGGGTGTGTGACCCTGGAGGACAGGGGAAGGTCGTGTCTGGGGGCGTGTGACCCTGGAGGACAGGGGAGGGTCGTGTCTGGGGGTGTGTGACCCTGGAGGACAGGGGAGGGTCGTGTCTGGGGGCGTGTGACCCTGGAGGACGGGGGAGGGGTCTTGTTTGGGGGCGTGTGACCCTGAAGGACGGGGGAGGGGTCTTGTCTGGGGGTGTGTGACCCTGGAGGACAGGGGAGGGTCGTGTCTGGGGGTGTGTGACCCTGGAGGACGGGGGAGGGTCGTGTCTGGGGGTGTGTGACCCTGGAGGACGGGGGAGGGGTCTTGTTTGGGGGCGTGTGACCCTGAAGGACGGGGGAGGGGTCTTGTCTGGGGGTGTGTGACCCTGGAGGACAGGGGAGGGTCGTGTCTGGGGGCGTGTGACCCTGAAGGACGGGGGAGGGGTCTTGTCTGGGGGTGTGTGACCCTGGAGGACAGGGGAGGGTCGTGTCTGGGGGTGTGTGACCCTGGAGGACGGGGGAGGGTCGTGTCTGGGGGTGTGTGACCCTGGAGGACAGGGGAGGGTCGTGTCTGGGGGTGTGTGACCCTGGAGGACAGGGGAGGGTCGTGTCTGGGGGTGTGTGACCCTGGAGGACGGGGGAGGGTCGTGTCTGGGGGTGTGTGACCCTGGAGGACAGGGGAGGGTCGTGTCTGGGGGCGTGTGACCCTGGAGGACAGGGGAGGGTCGTGTCTGGGGGTGTGTGACCCTGGAGGACGGGGGAGGGGTCGTGTCTGGGGACCACTACAACCAAGTGTGTGTATATATTCTACAATAAATACCACACGTGGTCGCGTGAAGTTGAAGGCTGAGCGCAGCAGCTACGAGTTCGACGCGTCGAGAGGTCGTGGCACTCTGACCTGCACAGCTGCGTGTGAGTGTCATAGGGAGGAGCCGCCCGTGTCATAGGGAGGAGCGGCCCGTGTCATAGGGAGGAGCCGCCCGTGTCATAGGGAGGAGCGGCCCGTGTCATAGGGAGGAGCGGCCCGTGTCATAGGGAGAAGCCGCCCGTGTCATAGGGAGGAGCGGCCCGTGTCATAGGGAGGAGCCGCCCGTGTCATAGGGAGGAGCGGCCCGTGTCATAGGGAGGAGCGGCCCGTGTCATAGGGAGGAGCGGCCCGTGTCATAGGGAGGAGCCGCCCGTGTCATAGGGAGGAGCCGCCCGTGTCATAGGGAGGAGCGGCCCGTGTCATAGGGAGGAGCGGCCCGTGTCATAGGGAGGAGCGGCCCGTGTCATAGGGAGGAGCGGCCCGTGTCATAGGGAGGAGCGGCCCGTGTCATAGGGAGGAGCCGCCCGTGTCATAGGGAGGAGCCGCCCGTGTCATAGGGAGGAGCTGCCCGTGTCATAGGGAAGAGCCGCCCGTGTCATAGGGAGGAGCCGCCCGTGTCATAGGGAGGAGCCGCCCGTGTCATAGGGAAGAGCCGCCCGTGTCGTCATCGTGTTCATCTGAACGGGATGGACACGGCCCAATGTCTCTCCTAAAGGAAGTATGTGAATGTGAAATGTTCTGTACTGAGTCCATAGACTTTAGCATTAGGTTAAAATATAGTATAAAAAGTTATGATTTGTTCAGATCTGAAACCTACATCTATGGGCAGCACAAAACGTCCACCAGACTGTGCGAGACAGTGGTTGCAAGGATCAGGTTGGGTTACCGTTACCTGTGGCAGGTGGCTGCAGGTGACGGGTCTCCCAATCCTGAACACTCCAGTTGCAAACTCTGTGAGCAGGAACTACGGCACGATCTCCCGCACTACATCACTGAACGCCCAGTTATTAGACCTTTCAGACCAGTTGGCATGAGGTACCTGGAGCTTTGCAATTACTTTATTCACTCACGTATTCTTGAAGATATCCTCACTGTGGGAACCGACCTGTGAGTTTTATATTTATTTAATTTATATGAATTTATATTTACGTTAATTTATATACTTCGATAGCAATTTGTATAATGATAAGTGGACTGTATTTCTGCAATAATCTCTTAATCTCACAAATCGATCCTCTACACATTAGGGGGGGTTATTAAATTAATATATATGCAGCCAATCAAACTACAGTAACTACATACATTGAAAAGGTTCCTTATCTTATAGTACAGCAGGTTAGTCCACCAGGTATAACTAGGGTGTAGACACCAAATTATCCTCTTTGAGGTAGCTTTCATCACCCAGGTAACTGATGTACAAAGCCTTGCTTCCTCGTCTTGACCTGTCAAAAGGGCGCTAGCTGTAAAGCCAGGTTCTATATATGACAAGTATTTCAGAGAAAACTGTACATGGAACATTAAAGACCTGGTTTAATTACCTTTAGTTTGAGGCTTCCACGTGCTCTAACCGGATCACCCTATATAATGACATTAATGGCCCCTAATGATAGATAATGGGTTTCGGATAGACACTTAACTTGAATTTGTAGACAGCGTGTTGATAATGGTACACTTTTAGTTTCCATAACACTACGTCCAAGTAAAATTAACAGGAGCCGTATTTGCTCCTGTAAGCCTCTGGTCTAGTATCAACAATGGCAATGTCTAACACTCCATTCTACTGACGCCTGGCCGACATTGTCCAGATATGATAGGAGCCAAATTTGCTCCACACGTCTCGGAGGTGACACAACAATGGCTGCCCTCCTTCCTCACTCTGACGCCTGGCCTACATTGTCCAGATGTCCATAAGTGATAGAAGGGTCACATTTACTCTACTTTAATATCGATAATTGAGTTAATTTATATAAGATGTTTTTATGATGGTAAAGTCCAAAGACTAATGTATTTAAGAATAATTCCCACCATAATAGGTGGAGAATATAATAGTATGTGGTGATGATATCCCGTTTTCTTTAGACGGTAATTCCACTACAAGTTACGTTTTCTATGGGTAACTTGTTGGTAATACAGCTATTATCTGTATGATTATTAAATGGTGGCGGATTTTCCGACACTCACAGTGTACCCAAAATTTGCCAGTGCAGGCTACTAAACATATGGCTCTGTATGACTAACCATCCTGCGAGATGGGGACTTGTATTACTCTGCTACCTTATTCAATCTTGTGTTGATGATATCCTCAAAATGCATCCGGAGTCTGCCAGTGCAGACTGCCCATCACATGCCTTTGTATGACTAACCATCCTGTGTGATGGGGATTTCTTAGCATCACGTAATTAGCTTTTTTGACACACTGTACTCCACTTCATATAGTCTAGGGTAGCTGCACTAATGCAGATGTACCTCATGCATTAATAAAAAAAAAGCGAATCCAGGGGCCAGATTCACGAAGCAGTTACGCAAGCACTTACGAACCTGTCCATCTTTTCTCAATCTTTGGCGGCAATTGTTTACAATTATTAAACAGTTAATGAGCTCCGAAGCACCAGGAGGCTGTTTATAATAATAACAACAGTTGATTGGGACGTTTTCCTGCCTGTAAACTGTTTAATAAATGTAACCAAAGCCGTCAATGATTGAGGAAAGATGTCCACGTTCGTAAGTACTTGCGTAACTGCTTCGTGAATCTGGCCCCAGCTCCAACTCCCTCAAGCGGGCAGGTGTGAATGGTGTAATAACTGGGCCTTCAGTAATGTAGTGTGCGAGGTCGTGACCCACATATTAACTGAATTTACAGGAAGGTGGGAGTATGAGAGGGAGAACGGGAGAGAGGGAAGGGAAACGTAGAAACAGAGACCCGGGCTGTGCCGGTTACCCCATCTAGTGGACTATAAGTATGGTACAAACTGGTGACTGTGACTGGGGCTTGTACAGGGAGCAGCCAGTCACATGGACAGTATACAAATGAACACATTTAAAGCTGCAGATAACATTAAATCAAACAAATAATATGAAAATCAACACACAATAAAAATACATTGACAAACACAGGGAATACATTCAAGAAATTACTTTAACAAGCAAAATACATTACCAAACAAGGAAAATACATTACCAAACAAGGAAATACATTGCCAAACAAGGAAAATACATTACCAAACAAGGAAATACATTGTCAAACAAGGAAAATACATGACCAAACAAGGAAATACATTACCAAACAAGGAAAATACATTACCAAACAAGGAAAATACATTACCAAACAAGGAAAATACATTACCAAACAAGGAAAATACATTACCAAACAAGGAAAATACATTGCCAAACAAGGAAAATACATTACCAAAGAAAATGCATCTAATAAAGAAAATACATTAACAGCGAAGGCAAACATCTTCCTGCATGAGACAAGAACAGTCAGACAGTTATAAGAGAACAAACAGAGATGAGAGACAGGCGGCCTCAGAGAGGAGATCATTACCATAACAGGACTCTCCCTGACCCTCGGGCTGCTACACAACACAATTAACTCACAAGTCTTGAGGAATTCTTGTCTTGTTCAAATCTTGTTCATCAGCTCGTAAAACAGACTAATTCAAAAAGCAAACAATGATATATGTCTCTTATACAAATTGGAAATTTCAGAAACATGTATAAATTTCAAGTTACATAAAAATGAAATAAAATCGAACTTTAGTTGGGGCTTACAATTATAATAATTATAATAATATAATAAATTATAAAATATAAAATTATAATAATTAAATTAAAATTGATATTATATCGATGAAAATAATAAATATTGTTGGTAATTCTTTTGTAAAACACACAATAAAGTTGATTAATTATACTGAAGAATACGGGAGGTGTGTGTGTGGCTCTCTACCGCAAGGCCTGACAGCTGAGTGGACAGCGCTTCGGATTCGTTGTCTTGAGGCTTCGGGTTCGATCCCCTGTGGAGGCGGAGACAAATGGGCAGAGTTTCCTTGACCCTGATGCTCCTATTACCTAGAAGTAAATAGTTATCTGATAGTTAACAGCTGCTATGGGATACTTCCTGGGGGTGTGTGTAATAAAAAGAAGGCCTGGTCGAGGACCGGGCCGCGGGGACGCTAAGCCCCGAAATCATCTCAAGATAACCACCCCTGGTGTGTGCTGGCCTCGGCCACCCCTGGTGTGTGATGGCCTCGGCCACTCCTGGTGTGTGATGGTCTTGGCCACCCCTGGTGTGTGTTGGCCTCGGCCACCCCTGGTGTGTGTTGGCCTCGGCCACCCCTGGTGTGTTCTGGCCTCGGACACCCCTGGTGTGTGTTGACCTCGGCCACCCCTGGTGTGTGCTGGCCTCGGCCACCCCTGGTGTGTGATGGCCTCGGCCACTCCTGGTGTGTGATGGCCTCGGCCACTCCTGGTGTGTGATGGCCTCGGCCACCCCTGGTGTGTGTTGGCCTCGGCCACCCCTGGTGTGTGTTGGCCTCGGCCACTCCTGGTGTGTGATGGCCTCGGCCACCCCTGGTGTGTGTTGGCCTCGGCCACCCCTGGTGTGTGATGGCCTCGGCCACCCCTGGTGTGTGTTGGCCTCGGCCACCCCTGGTGTGTGTTGGCCTCGGCCACTCCTGGTGTGTGATGGCCTCGGCCACCCCTGGTGTGTGTTGGCCTCGGCCACCCCTGGTGTGTGTTGGCCTCGGCCACTCCTGGTGTGTGATGGCCTCGGCCACCCCTGGTGTGTGTTGGCCTCGGCCACCCCTGGTGTGTGTTGACCTCGGCCACCCCTGGTGTGTGCTGGCCTCGGCCACCCCTGGTGTGTGATGGCCTCGGCCACTCCTGGTGTGTGATGGCCTCGGCCACCCCTGGTGTGTGATGGCCTCGGCCACCCCTGGTGTGTGATGGCCTCGGCCACTCCTGGTGTGTGATGGCCTCGGCCACCCCTGGTGTGTGTTGGCCTCGGCCACCCCTGGTGTGTGATGGCCTCGGCCACCCCTGGTGTGTGATGGCCTCGGCCACCCCTGGTGTGTGTTGGCCTCGGCCACCCCTGGTGTGTGATGGCCTCGGCCACCCCTGGTGTGTGTTGGCCTCGGCCACTCCTGGTGTGTGATGGCCTCGGCCACCCCTGGTGTGTGTTGGCCTCGGCCACCCCTGGTGTGTTCTGGCCTCGGCCACCCCTGGTGTGTGTTGGCCTCGGCCACCCCTGGTGTGTTCTGGCCTCGGCCACCCCTGGTGTGTGTTGGCCTCGGCCACTCCTGGTGTGTGATGGTCTTGGCCACCCCTGGTGTGTGTTGGCCTCGGCCACCCCTGGTGTGTTCTGGCCTCGGCCACCCCTGGTGTGTGTTGACCTCGGCCACCCCTGGTGTGTGCTGACCTCGGCAACCCCTGGTGTGTGCTGACCTCGGCCACCCCTGGTGTGTGCTGACCTCGGCAACCCCTGGTGTGTGCTGACCTCAGCCACCCCTGGTGTGTTCTGACCTCGGCCACCCCTGGTGTGTGTTGACCTCGGCCACCCCTGGTGTGTGTTGACCTCGGCCACCCCTGGTGTGTGCTGGCCTCAGCCACCCCTGGTGTGTGCTGGCCTCGGCCACCCCTGGTGTGTGTTGGCCTCGGCCACCCCTGGTGTGTGCTGACCTCGGCCACCCCTGGTGTGTGCTGGCCTCAGCCACCCCTGGTGTGTGCTGGCCTCGGCCACCCCTGGTGTGTGTTGGCCTCGGCCACCCCTGGTGTGTGCTGACCTCGGCCACCCCTGGTGTGTGCTGGCCTCGGCCACCCCTGGTGTGTGCTGACCTCGGCCACCCCTGGTGTGTGCTGGCCTCGGCCACCCCTGGTGTGTGCTGACCTCGGCCACCCCTGGTGTGTGCTGGCCTCGGCCACCCCTGGTGTGTGTTGGCCTCGGCCACCCCTGGTGTGTGTTGGCCTCGGCCACCCCTGGTGTGTGTTGGCCTCGGCCACCCCTGGTGTGTGTTGGCCTCGGCCACCCCTGGTGTGTGCTGGCCTCGGCCACCCCTGGTGTGTGTTGGCCTCGGCCACCCCTGGTGTGTGCTGACCTCGGCCACCCCTGGTGTGTGCTGGCCTCGGCCACCCCTGGTGTGTGCTGACCTCGGCCACCCCTGGTGTGTGCTGGCCTCGGCCACCCCTGGTGTGTGTTGGCCTCGGCCACCCCTGGTGTGTGTTGGCCTCGGCCACCCCTGGTGTGTGTTTGCCTCGGCCACCCCTGGTGTGTGTTGGCCTCGGCCACCCCTGGTGTGTGCTGGCCTCGGCCACCCCTGGTGTGTGTTGGCCTCGGCCACCCCTGGTGTGTGTCTGGGGTGGGGCAAGTGTTTGTGCTTACCTATGTGTACCTACACGACTCTGCTTTTCTACCCACCTGTGATATAATACAATGACTCTTGACCTGTTATGTTATCATATCTGTGTTATCTGTGAGGTTATCATATCTGTGTTATCTGTGTATCCAGTTATGACTGGAGTTCCCTTCTGCAACCTGCTTCTTTAGTTCATTCCATTTTCCCCGCCACTCTTCCCCTAAAAGCAAACATTCTGTTTCAGTATGTTTATTATGACTCCCAGGTCATTTTCTCTAGTAGCTTCAGGGAGGTAATGACCTCAACACTATGTACCGTCCTTTTGGTCTCTCGTCACCTGTTCCCATTTTCATCAGATTACAAGTGATTGTACTGAAATCCAATAACCATTTGTCGGAGCAACTGTGCAGCTTGTGAATCATCTTGGGAATCTTGTAGTCCTCGTGTGCCTCAGCTCGTCTCAATGATTTTGCATAGTCTGTAAACATGACATATATGACTCCGCTCCCGCTGACAGGTCACTTACATCAATGAATGAGTCACAACTGAGATCCTTGAAGTCTGCCACTTGTTGCTCTACAGCAGTCTTACGTCTCACCCCTCACTCTCACTCTGACTTATTTCTGTCTTTTTGGTATTTCCTTACCCAAGGTAGTGCTTCTCGGCTTGCTTACACCTGTTTCATAAATTTGTGTAGTACTCACTTGTGAGGTACTGTGTCAAAGGCTTTTTGGCACTCCAGAAATAGACAATCTGCCCAACGTGCTCTCTCCTGCCTTATTTCGTTACTTTATCATAGAACTCCAGTAGGTTCGTTAGGCATGATTTACTTTCTCTAAAGTCATGTCGATGTTTGTTTACATACTTATTTCTCTCCAGGTGTGTTACTGGTCTTATTATTCTTTCAAGTACTTTGCAGGGGGATGTTTGTCAGTGATGCTTGTCTGTACATGAGTGCCTTTTCTCCATCTACTTTATTGTAAATTGTTAACATATTTGCCTTCTTCCAGCCGCTGGGTAATTCACTCCTTTGTAATTTAATAATTAAAGGTCGGTGCTAGATGAGGGCCTGTTCTGCTGCATATAATATTCATGTTAATATTCCTACATTGTCTGGCCCAATAGCTTTAGTCTTATCTAGTGTTGCTAGTTGTATCCTTACTAGCTGACTTTATATTTAACAAGTCTTTTATCTAGGGTTCTAGATGAAAAACTGTTCTAGCAGTAGGAGCTGTTCTAACTCAGTCGTGAACACTCCATGGAAACTGCCATTTAGTTCCATACAGATCTCCTTATCTTATTCCATGTGTCCACCTTCCCTTTTGCGTAAACCAGTCACTTGGTTGTTTACTATAATTTTCTTTCTTAAATGAATATGTAATACTTTTGGCTGTTTCCCTGCTTTGGTAGTAATATTATTGTAATAGTTTCATGTTTTTATGTATTCGTTCCTAGCTCTGTTGCACCTATTTCCGGGTTTCTTCTGTTCCTTAATCTCTGAATTTCTTCGACTTCCTCTTGTATTTCATGTTAGCTTCTTGGCATAGTCTGTTGAACCATGAGTTATTATATTGTCTCCTACTGTTGAACCATGAGTTATTATATTGTCTCCTACTGTTGAACCATGAGTTATTATATTGTCTCCTACTGTTGAACCATGAGTTATTATATTGTCTCCTACTGTTGAACCATGAGTTATTATATTGTCTCCTACTGTTGAACCATGAGTTATTATATTGTCTGTTACTGTTGAACCATGAGTTATCATAATCTCTACTATTGTTGAACCATGAGTTATTATATTGTCTCCTACTGTTGAACCATGAGTTATTATGTTCTCTACTATTGTTGAACCATGAGTTATTATATTGTCTCCTACTGTTGAACCATGAGTTATTATATTCTCTACTATTGTTGATCCATGAGTTATTATATTGTCTGTTACTGTTGAACCATGAGTTATTATATTGTCTACTACGTTTCCCCTATTATTAGGGAGAGACTAAATCTCTCTTCAGCCTCTTTGCACCTGTGTTTGACGTGATCCATCAGTTCCTGCATCTTCTCCCCTCTAAGTTCTTCCTCATAATGCACAATCTCACAAAGGGGCAGAGGGGGGGGGGGGGGGCTGAGATGCATAGGGACAGTCGGGGGATCAGGTTGTGTGTGTGAGGGACACAGGGGTGGATGAGGGACACAGGGGTGGATGAGGGACACAGGGGTGGGTGAGGGACACAGGGGTGGGTGAGGGACACAGGGGTGGATGAGGGACACAGGGGTGGGTGAGGGACACAGGGGTGGGTGAGGGACACAGGGGTGGATGAGGGACACAGGGGTGGGTGAGGGACACAGAGGTCGGTGAGGGACAAGGTGAGGTGCGGTGAATATGGGGGTGAGCGGCAGAGAGGGGGGGGGGGTAATTGTGCACTCACCTATTTGTGCTTGCGGGGGTTGAACTCTGGCTCTTTGGTCCCGCCTCTCAACTGTCAATCAACTGGTGTACAGATTCCTGAGCCTACTGGGCTCTATCATATCTACATTTGAAACTGTGTATGGAGTCAGCCTCCACCACATTACTTCCTAATGCATTCCATCCGTTAACTACTCTGACATTGAAAAAGTTCCTTCTAACGTCCCTGTGGCTCATTTGGGTACTCAGTTACCACCTGTGTCCCCTTGTTCGCGTCCTACCAGTGTTGAATAGTTTATCCTTGTTTAGCCGGTCGATTCCCCTGAGGATTTTGTACGTTGCGATCATGTCTCCCCTTACTCTTCTGTCTTCCAGTGTCGTAAGGTGCATTTCCCGCAGCCTTTCCTCGTAACTCATGCCTCTTAGTTCTGGGACTAGTCTAGTGCATACCTTTGAACTTTTTCCAGCTTCGTCTTATGCTTGACAAGATACGGGCTCCATGCTGGGGCCGCATACTCCAGGATTGGTCTTACATATGTGGTGTACAAGATTCTAAATGATTCCTTACACAGGTTCCTGAACGCTGTTCTGATGTTAGCCAGCCTCGCATATGCCGCAGACGTTATTCTTTTTATGTGGGCTTCAGGAGACAGGTTTGGTGTGATATCAACTCCTAGATCTTTCTCTTTGTCTGTTTCATTAAGTACTTCATCTCCTATTCTGTATCCTGTGTCTGGCCTCCTGTTTCCACTGCCTAGTTTCATTACTTTGCATTTACTCGGGTTGAACTTCAACAACCATTCGTTGGACCATTCACTCAGTCTGTCTAGGTCATCTTGTAGCCTCCTACTATCATCCTCTGTTTCAGTCCTCCTCATAATTTTTGCATCATCGGCAAACATTGAGAGAAACGAGTCTATACCCTCTTGTGATCATTTACATATATCAGAAACAGTATAGGTCCAAGGACTGAACTCTGCGGGACTCCACTTGTAACGTCTCGCCAATCTGAGTGTGAGTGTGTGTGTGTGTGTGTGTGTGTGTGTGTGTGTGTGTGTGTGTGTGTGTGTGTGTGTGTGTGTGTGTGTGTGTGTGTGTGCGTGCGTGCGTGTGTGTACTCACCTAGTTGTGTTTGCGGGGGTTGAGCTCTGGCTCTTTGGTCCCGCCTCCAAACACACACCTCCCGCCTCACACACACACGCACACACACTGTGTGTGTGTGTGTGTGTGTGTGTGTGTGTGTGTGTGTGTGTGTGTGTGTGTGTGTGTGTGTGTGTGTGTACTCACCTAGTTGTACTCACCTAGTTGTGTCTGCAGGATCGAGCATTGACTCTTGGATCCCGCCTTTCGAGCATCGGTTGTTTACAGCAATCACTCCTGTCCTATTTCCCTATCATACCTGGTTTTAAAAATTATGAATAGTATTCGCTTCCACAACCTGTTCCTGAAGTGCATTCCATTTCCCCACTACTCTCACGCTAAAAGAAAACTTCCTAACATCTCTGTGACTCATCTGAGTTTCAAGCTTCCATCCATGTCCTCTCGTTCTGTTACTATTCCGTGTGAACATTTCGTCTATGTCCACTCTGTCAATTCCTCTGAGTATCTTATACGTTCCTATCATGTCCCCCCTCTCCCTTCTTCTTTCTAGTGTCGTAAGGCACAGTTCCCTCAGGCGCTCTTCATACCCCATCCCTCGTAGCTCTGGGACGAGTCTCGTTGCAAACCTCTGAACCTTTTCCAGTTTCATTATATGCTTCTTCAGATCGGGACTCCATGATGAGGCGGCATACTCTAAGACTGGCCTTACGTAGGCAGTGTAAAGCGCCCTAAATGCCTCCTTCCTTAGGATTCTGAATGATGTTCTAACTTTTGCCAGTGTAGAGTACGCTGCTGTCGTTATCCTATTAATATGTGCCTCAGGAGATAGATTAGGTGTTACGTCCACCCCCAGGTCTCTTTCACGCGTCGTTACAGGTAGGCTGTTCCCCTTCATTGTGTACTGTCCCTTTGGTCTCCTATCTCCTAGTCCCATTTCCATAACTTTACATTTGCTCGTGTTGAATTCTAGTAGCCATTTCTCTGACCATCTCTGCAATCTGTTCAGGTCCTCTTGGAGGATCCTGCAATCCTCATCTGTCACAACTCTTCTCATCAACTTTGCATCATCCGCAAACATCGACATGTAGGACTCTACGCCTGTAAACATGTCGTTAACATATACAAGAAATAGAATTGGTCCCAGCACCGATCCTTGTGGTACTCCACTTGTTACTGTTCGCCAGTCCGACTTCTCGCCCCTTACCGTAACTCTTTGGCTCCTTCCTGTTAGGTAGTTCCTTATCCATTCTAGGACCTTTCCCCCCACCCCCGCCTGCCTCTCGAGCTTGAACAGCAGTCTCATGTGCGGTACTGTATCAAAGGCTTTTTGGCAGTCCAGAAATATGCAGTCTGCCCAACCATCTCTGTCCTGTCTTATCCTCGTTATTTTATCATAGAATTCCAGAAGGTTTGTTAGGCACGATTTCCCTGTCCAGAACCCATGTTGATGTTTGTTCACAAACCTAATGTTCTCCAGGTGTGCAACCAGTCGCAGCCTAATTATTCTTTCCAGTATTTTACAGGGGATGCTTGTCAGTGATACAGGTGTGTAGTTAAGTGCCTCCTCCCTATCTCCTTTCTTGAAGATCGGCACGACATTTGCCTTCTTCCAGCAACTGGGCAATTCTCCTGACATAAGTGACTCATTAAAGATCATTGCCAGAGGCACGCTGAGGGCCTGTGCTGCTTCTTTTAGTATCCACGGTGATACTTTGTCTGGTCCAACTGCTTTAGTTGCATCTAGAGTTGTCAACTGTTTCATTACCTCCTCTGCTGTCACCTCTATATCTGATAGTCTTTCATCTAGGGTAACCCCTTCCAACAATGGGAGCTGCTCAGGCTCGGTAGTGAACACTCCATGGAAACTGGCATTCAGTGCCTCGCAGATTTCCTTGTCACTTTCAGTATATGCCCCCTCTGTCTTCCTTAGTCTTGTCACTTGGTCGTTCACCGACATTTTTCTTCTTATATGACTGTGTAGTAACTTAGGTTGTTTTTTCGCTTTGATTGCAATATCGTTCTCATAGTCCCTTTCCGATGTTCGTCTTATGTTAATGTAATCGTTCCTAGCTCTGTTGTATCTGCTTCTGTTGTCCTCTGTTCTTTGTCTTCTGTACTTCCTCCACTCCCGTCTGCTGGCCATTTTTGCTTCCTGACACTGTCTATTAAACCATGGGTTATTATATTCCTTCTTATTTTTTCCCTTTACCGTTGGTATAAATCTCTCTTCGGCCTCCTGGCATTTCTGTATGACTAGGTCCATCATATCTTGGACTGTTTTTCCTCTAATTTCTTCCTCCCACTGCACTTCACCCAGATAGTCCCTTATCCTCATATAGTCCCCTTTCCTGTAGTCAGCTCTCCTTTCCCAGATCTCTTGTCCCATGGTCATAAGTTTGAATTCCATCATGTAGTCAAAGACTAGGACACAATGGTCACTGGCCCCTAGAGGTATTTCATGCTCTAAATTCTCGATATCTTCTACGTTCTGGGTGAAAATCAGGTCTAATAGGCTCGGTGCATCTCCTCCTCTTTCCCTTGTGTCTTCCTTCACATGCTGTGTCAGGAAATTCCTGTCTATAACATCTACTAATTTTGCTCCCCACGTTTCGTCCCCTCCATGGGGATTCCTTGATTCCCAATTTATCTCTCCATGATTTAGGTCCCCCATGATCAGCAGCTTCGCTCTCATGCTGTGGGCTAGTGTTGCTGCCTTCTGCAGTTCATCTATACATGCTTTGTTGTTGTCATCATACTCCTGCCTGGGTCTTCTACTGTTTGGTGGGGGATTGTAGATTACCAGGATCACAATCTTCCTCCCATCTACTGTCAGAGTTCCATGTATGAAGCTTGTGCACTCATTGGTAACTCGATTTCCCAGGTCTTCAAACTTCCATTTCCGCTTTATTAGGAGTGCTACTCCCCCTCCCTGTCTCTGTGTCCTCTCTTTTCGTATCACCTGGTACCCTTCAGGAAAGAT
>NC_091168.1:18055696-18075696 GCF_040958095.1 Procambarus clarkii
ACCTGAATGGTGCTGACGGCAGGGGGGGGGGGGGTAGCAGGGGGGTAGGGAGGAAGGGGAAAAGAAGGAGCGGGAAGGGGTAGAGGGTAGAGGAATAGGGTAAGATGAAAGGATAGGCGTCGGGACGAGAGTAGAGGGGTAGGAGGTGTAAATGGTATGGATGGTAGGGAATAGATGGCGGCTCAGATTGGCAGTATTTTAGGGTCAAAGCTCCATGTTGTTCTCTTAAGTGTGTGACGGAGCTGTGGGCGTGGGTGGTCGGTGGGCGTGGGTGGTCGGTGTTCTTCACGGTGTTGATGGTGGGCGTGGGTGGTGTTCTTCATGGTGTTGATGGTGGGCGTGGGTGGTGTTCTTCATGGTGTTGATGGTGGGCGTGGGTGGTGTTCTTCATGGTGTTGATGGTGGGCGTGGGTGGTGTTCTTCATGGTGTTGATGGTGGGCGTGGGTGGTGTTCTTCATGGTGTGTTGATGGTGGGCGTGGGTGGTGTTCTTCATGGTGTTGATGGTAGGCGTGGGTGGTGTTCTTCACGGTGTTGACGGTGGGCGTGGGTGGTGTTCTTCAAGGCGTTGACTGTGGGCGTGGGTGGTGTTCTTCATGGTGTTGATGGTAGGCGTGGGTGGTGTTCTTCACGGTGTTGATGGTGGGCGTGGGTGGTGTTCTTCACGGTGTGGATGGTGGGCGTGGGTGGTGTTCTTCATGGTGTTGATGGTGGGCGTGGGTGGTGTTCTTCACGGTGTTGATGGTGGGCGTGGGCGGCCTGTAGGCTGTCTCAGACCTGCAGCCGCTCATTAGTCAAGTGTACTCAGGTAGATGTACTCAAGTAGATGTACTCACGTGATGTACTCATGTGATGTACTCACGTAGATGTACTCACGTCATGTACTCACGTAGATATACTCATGTAGATGCACTCACGTAGATGTACTCACGTAGATGTACTCACGTAATGTACTCACGTAAATGTACTCACTTAAATGTACTCACGTAGATGTGCTCACGTAGATGTACTCACGTAAATGTACTCACGTAGATGTGCTCACGTAGATGTACTCACGTGATGTACTCACGTGATGTACTCCCGTAGATGTACTCACGTGATGTACTCACGTGATGTACTCACGTAAATGTACTCACGTAGATGTGCTCACGTAGTTGTACTCACGTAGATGTACTCACGTAGATGTACTCACGTAGATTTACTCAAGTAGATGTACTCACGTAGATGATCTCACGTAGATGTACTCACGTAGATGTACCACGTAGATGTTCTCACGTAAATGTTCTCAAGTAGATGAACTCACGTAGATGATCTCACGTAGATGTACTCACGTAGATGTACTCACGTAGATGTTCTCAAGTAGATGTACTCACGTAGATGTACTCACGTAGATGTTCTCAAGTAGATGAACTCACGTAGATGTTCTCAAGTAGATGTACTCACGTAGATGCACTCACGCAGATGCTCTCACGTAGATGTTCTCAAGTAGATGTACTCACGTAGATGCACTCACGTAGATGCTCTCACGTAGATGTACCCACGTAGATATACTCTCGTAGATGTACTCTCGTTGATGTACTAAAGTAGATGTACTCACGTTGATGTACTCACGTAGATGTGCTCACGTAGATGTGCTCACGTAGATGCACTCACGTAGATGTACTCACGTAGATGTACTCAAATAGATGTACTCACGTAGATGCACTCACGAATATGTTCTCACGTAGATGTACTCACCTAGATGTACTCACCTAGATGTACTCACGTAGATGTTCTCCCCGTAGATGTTCTCAAGTAGATGAACTCACGTAGATGTTCTCAAGTAGATGAACTCACGTAGATGTTCTCAAGTAGATGAACTCACGTAGATGTTCTCAAGTAGATGTACTCACGTAGATGCTCTCACGTAGATGTTCTCAAGTATATGTACTCACCTAGATGTACTCACCTAGATGCACTCACGCAGATGCTCTCACGTAGATGTTCTCAAGTAGATGTACTCACCTAGATGCACTCACGCAGATGCTCTCACGTAGATGTTCTCAAGTAGATGAACTCACGTAGATGTTCTCAAGTAGATGAACTCACGTAGATGTTCTCAAGTAGATGAACTCACGTAGATGTTCTCAAGTAGATGTACTCACGTAGATGTGCTCACGTAGATGTTCTCAAGTAGATGAACTCACGTAGATGTTCTCAAGTAGATGTACTCACGTAGATGTGCTCACGTAGATGTTCTCAAGTAGATGAACTCACGTAGATGTTCTCAAGTAGATGTACTCACGTAGATGTACTCACGTAGATGTTCTCAAGTAGATGAACTCACGTAGATGTTCTCAAGTAGATGTACTCACGTAGATGTGCTCACGTAGATGTTCTCAAGTAGATGAACTCACGTAGATGTTCTCAAGTAGATGTACTCACGTAGATGCACTCACGCAGATGCTCTCACGTAGATGTTCTCAAGTAGATGAACTTACGTTGATGTTCCTTGCAGTGTAATGCATTAACTGTTTTTCGGTTCATTTTAGAATTGTTATATATATGTAAGTGTATATGATGTTTTTGAGAGTTTCTTCGTCAAATGCAGTCCGCTTATTGTCAACAGTCATACTGAAGAAAGTCTCTCTGACATCTCTGACTTGCTGATATCTCTGCCACGCACTTTGTCATTCATTTGCACTTCTCCCCCATTAAGCGGTTCCTCTTTGTTTACTTTCTTCATTCTCCTTTGTTTTATTCGTCTATATCATGTTCCTCCACTTCTGGTTGTCAAGTCAGCCAAGAAGAGACCAGTGACTGGAGACAGAGACAAGAGCAGTAGAAGAGAAGTAGGCACCTGTGTTGTGTACCCCGGAGCCGTGTCAAGCCGCCGGACGTGTCTGGCAGTTTGTGAAGCCTGTAACTCTTCCCTGTCCAGCGAGAGGACGAGAGTGTGCCAGGAAGTTGGGAGCCTGTGTTCAGCCTCCACACACACGTCAGCCAAGAGCACGACGGAGGCGGCCACCAGGCTTGGGGACCGATAGCCTTGGGGAAGGAGCTCCCCGCCACCATTTTGATTCAGCAGACGACGCACGTCCTCATACCACACTGGAGGAGTGTATCTACCTGCTGGGGGGCAGGATCGGGCGACGACGAGCAAGCAGATTGCTTGATGATTGCTGAAGGTTAAGCCACCCAAGAGGTGGCACGGGCATGAATAGCCTGTAAGTGGTAGATTTTTTGGAGTGAATGTGATCTTTGGTCGTGAAAGGTTATAATACTGTGTGCTGAGCTCGAATTTAATTCGTCAGTCCGTAATATGTTGGTATCGCGGGGGAGGATATCGCTTGACAATGTTTATGAGGGTCTCCAGCTGCTGGACACCCTTATTGACCAGGAGAGTGGCAGTGTTGATGGCTTCAGGGTGGTTACTGCAACATTCAGGACTCGTAAAGCTCTTCTAAGGTCGTTGGTTGCTTCACCATCCAGGAGATAGGGAAGTTGTGGCTTTTCTGTAACTGTTTGGCAGAAGATGCACTCGCTCTGTCGGGGTTCACCAATCTCCCAGTTGCATCTGTGACCTAGACGTAGTCTATATAACCGAACGGTTATTTCCCTGTGGATTCCTTTTGGGATATTTAATCTTTCTAACTTGGTGGCCTGAAGATACCATATTGGAGAGAGCGAATCTTCTGGTGTTGATGGGCTTTGTTGAGGTGTGAGGGTTTTTGGTAATGGTATTTTTTTATGTACTCTGAGCTGGGTTGGATTCTTTTGTGGATCACTGGATAACGAGTTGCCAATTTATCAGTTTCATCGGCTTTCTCATTTCGGTGATAAGCGGCTTTCTTCCTTAACGACGAAAAGAACAAAAAGTACTGCAACACCGACGAGGACGCGAGAAGCGGCGACTCGTCACGCCTCTGGCCGGCAATTGACACCAATTTTTGTAGTTACAAAGCAGGTTTTTGTCGACCGTCGGCAGGCTCGGGTGGCCTGTACGTGATGGTGGGCCATCACGTACAGGCCACGATGAGGCCTGGACAGCTTGTGCCAGTAATTAGCCAGCCTCGGTAGAAATTAGTCAGTCATGGATATATATCTGGTTTATGTTTATAATTCTCTTTGTAGGGGACAGGAAGCTCCTTCTTTATATGTATATATATATATATATATATATATATATATATATATATATATATATATATATATATATATATATATATATATATATATATATATATATATATATATTATTTAATATGACCGAAAAAGTAAGATTAATAATTCTAACACGAATTTTCTCTATCTTTCGTACATTTCTTTTCACTGTTGGTGGTAATTCAAAAATCAATTCTCCAAAATTCATTTTTATTTCTAGTCTGACGCGACACTTGAGCGCGTTTCGTAAAACTTATTACATTTTCAAAGACTTTAGTTTACACATACACAACTGAATAGAACTTACACATCTCCGATTTGTTTATATATACATTTGAGTGAGGTGGATGGGGTGAGGTGGCATTAATAGGGTATTAATTTCATCAACACAAGACAGAACACGAAACAATGGGTATTGAATGGAAGTGATTGTAGAAAGCCTATTGGTCCATATTTCTTGATGCTTCTATATTGGAGCGGAGTCTTGAGGTGGGTAGAATATAGTTGTGCATTAATTGGCTGTTGATTGCTGGTGTTGACTTTTTAATGTGTAGTGCCTCGCGAACGTCAAGCCGCCTGCTATCGCTGTATCTATCGATGATTTCTGTGTTGTTTACTAGGATTTCTCTGGCGATGGTTTGGTTGTGGGAAGAGATTATATGTTCCTTAATGGAGCCCTGTTGCTTATGCATCGTTAAACGCCTAGAAAGAGATGTTGTTGTCTTGCCTATATACTGTTTTTTTTGGAGCTTACAGTCCCCAAGAGGGCATTTGAAGGCATAGACGACGTTGGTCTCTTTTAAAGCGTTCTGCTTTGTGTCTGGAGAGTTTCTCATGAGTAGGCTGGCCGTTTTTCTGGTTTTATAGTAAATCGTCAGTTGTATCCTCTGATTTTTGTCTGTAGGGATACCGTTTCTATTAACAATATCTTTCAGGACCCTTTCCTCCGTTTTATGAGCTGTGGAAAAGAAGTTCCTGTAAAATAGTCTAATAGGGGGTATAGGTGTTGTGTTAGTTGTCTCTTCAGAGGTCGCATGGCGTTTCACTTTCCTTCTTATGATGTCTTCGACGAAACCATTGGAGAAGCCGTTGTTGACTAGGACCTGCCTTACCCTACAGAGTTCTTCGTCGACTTGCTTCCATTCTGAGCTGTGGCTGAGAGCACGGTCGACATATGCGTTAACAACACTCCTTTTGTACCTGTCTGGGCAATCGCTGTTGGCATTTAGGCACATTCCTATGTTCGTTTCCTTAGTGTAGACTGCAGTGTGGAAACCTCCGCCCTTTTCCATGACTGTTACATCTAGAAAAGGCAGCTTCCCATCCTTTTCCGTCTCGTAAGTGAAACGCAGCACGGAACTCTGCTCAAATGCCTCCTTCAGCTTCTGCAGATGTCTGACATCAGGTACCTGTGTAAAAATGTCGTCAACATACCTGCAGTATATGGCCGGTTTCAAGTTCATGTCGACTAGGACTTTTTGCTCGATGGTACCCATGTAGAAGTTTGCAAACAGGACACCTAGGGGAGAACCCATGGCGACCCCATCTACTTGCTTATACATGTGCCCATCCGGGCTCAAGAAGGGTGCCTCTTTAGTACAAGCTTGGAGTAGTTTCCTTAGAATATTTTCTGGTATGTCAAGAGGAGTACAGGCTGGATCACGATACACTCTGTCGGCTATCATCTCGATTGTCTCATCCACAGGTACGTTGGTGAACAGTGATTCTACGTCCAACGAGGCTCTTATCCCTGTGGCCCGTGTGCCCCGCAGTAAGTCAACAAATTCCTTTGGAGACTTCAGGCTGAAGGCGCAAGGGACATAAGGAGCCAGCAGGCCGTTGAGTCGCTTCGCCAGTCTGTACGTGGGTGTGGGTATCTGGCTAATGATTGGCCGAAGTGGGTTTCCAGGCTTGTGTGTCTTGAGATTTCCATATGCATATCCAGGTTTATATTCCCCAATAATCTTTGGCAGGTGGAGTCCAGATATCTTGGTGTTCACAGTTTCGATCAGTTTGTTGACCTTTGCTTTTAATTCGGCTGTAGTGTCCTTCGTTACCCTTTGGAATTTAGTTTGGTCAGAGAGTTTGAGGTTCATTTTCGCCAGATATTCGTCTTTTTTAAGAATGACGTATATTGCCGACTTGTCGCCTGTCCTGACAACTATCTCCTTGTTCTCACGAAGGCTTTTAGCTGCCGCTTTGAGCTCGGGGGACAGTATGGTGCTTCTGTAATTGCCTCGATTCTTTCCTCCTTCCGCAATAAGTTCTGCTTGCAATGTGTCTTTGGTAGTGACCTTTTGTGTCTCGAGGTCGAATATGTCGTCCAACAGGATTTCCAACTCCACTCTACAGGAAAGACTGCTACCAAAATATACTAATATATATATATATATATATATATATATATATATATATATATATATATATATATATATATATATATATATATATATATATATATATATATATATATGTCGTACCTAATAGCCAGAACGCACTTCTCAGCCTACTATGCAAGGCCCGATTTGCCTAATAAGCCAAGTTTTCCTGAATTCATATATTTTCTCAATTTCTTTTCTTATGAAATGATAAAGCTACCCATTTCATTATGTATGAGGTCAATTTTTTTTTATTAGAGTTAAAATTAACGAAGATATATGACCGAACCTAACCAACCCTACCTAACCTAACCTAATCTATCTTTATAGGTTAGGTTAGGTTAGGTAGCCAAAAAAGTTAGGTTAGGTTAGGTTAGGTAGGTTAGGTAGCCGAAAAACAATTAATTCTTGAAAACTTGGCTTATTAGGCAAATCGGGCCTTGAATAGTAGGCTCAGAAGTGCGTTCTGGCTACTAGGTACGACATATATATATATATATATATATATATATATATATATATATATATATATATATATATATATATATATATATATATATATATAACAATCTTTGGACAACACCCACCAGTGGGACTCGAACCCAGAAAGCACAACTACCTTCCAGTAGCTGCCATAACTAGTACGCTTTAACCCACTACACCATCAGACCCTACACTAAAAGAAGTAGAGACTTCGATATATATATACATCTCAAATATCTCCACTTCCCGAGGGCACCAGATAAGTGTGAGGTTAGTCTGCGTTTTTCATCAAGCCACTGTCAATGTGAGAGAACTCGTGTCCATGCTATAAGCCTATACTTGCATAAACCACAAGTGAAGATTAACAATCTTTGGACAACACCCACCAGTGGGACTCGAACCCAGAAAGCACAACTACCTTCCAGTAGCTGCCATAACTAGTATGCTTTAACCCACTACACCATCAGACCCTACACTAAAAGAAGTAGAGACTTCGAGATATATATACATCTCAAATATCTCCACTTCCCGAGGGCACCAGATAAGTGTGAGGTTAGTCTGCGTTTTTCATCAAGCCACTGTCAATGTGAGAGAACTCGTGTCCATGCTATAAGCCTATACTTGCATAAACCACAAGTGAAGATTAACAATCTTTGGACAACACCCACCAGTGGGACTCGAACCCAGAAAGCACAACTACCTTCCAGTAGCTGTCATAACTAGTACGCTTTAACCCACTACACCATCAGACCCTACACTAAAAGAAGTAGAGACTTCGATATATATATACATCTCAAATATCTCCACTTCCCGAGGGCACCAGATAAGTGTGAGGTTAGTCTGCGTTTTTCATCAAGCCACTGTCAATGTGAGAGAACTCGTGTCCATGCTATAAGCCTATACTTGCATAAACCACAAGTGAAGATTAACAATCTTTGGACAACACCCACCAGAGGAACTCGAACCAAGAAAGCACAACTACCTTCTAGTAGCTGCCATAACTAGTATGCTTTAACCCACTACACCATCAGACCCTACACTAAAAGAAGTAGAGACTTCGAGATATATATACATCTCAAATATCTCCACTTCCCGAGGGCACCAGATAAGTGTGAGGTTAGTCTGCGTTTTTCATCAAGCCACTGTCAATGTGAGAGAACTCGTGTCCATGCTATAAGCCTATACTTGCATAAACCACAAGTGAAGATTAACAATCTTTGGACAACACCCACCAGTGGGACTCGAACCCAGAAAGCACAACTACCTTCCAGTAGCTGCCATAACTAGTACGCTTTAACCCACTACACCATCAGACCCTACACTAAAAGAAGTAGAGACTTCGAGATATATAAACATCTCAAATATCTCCACTTCCCGAGGGCACCAGATAAGTGTGAGGTTAGTCTGCGTTTTTCATCAAGCCACTGTCAATGTGAGAGAACTCGTGTCCATGCTATAAGCCTATACTTGCATAAACCACAAGTGAAGATTAACAATCTTTGGACAACACCCACCAGTGGGACTCGAACCCAGAAAGCACAACTACCTTCCAGTAGCTGCCATAACTAGTACGCTTTAACCCACTACACCATCAGACCCTACACTAAAAGAAGTAGAGACTTCGAGATATATATACATCTCAAATATCTCCACTTCCCGAGGGCACCAGATAAGTGTGAGGTTAGTCTGCGTTTTTCATCAAGCCACTGTCAATGTGAGAGAACTCGTGTCCATGCTATAAGCCTATACTTGCATAAACCACAAGTGAAGATTAACAATCTTTGGACAACACCCACCAGTGGGACTCGAACCCAGAAAGCACAACTACCTTCCAGTAGCTGCCATAATTAGTACGCTTTAACCCACTACACCATCAGACCCTACACTAAAAGAAGTAGAGACTTCGAGATATATATACATCTCAAATATCTCCACTTCCCGAGGGCACCAGATAAGTGTGAGGTTAGTCTGCGTTTTTCATCAAGCCACTGTCAATGTGAGAGAACTCGTGTCCATGCTATAAGCCTATACTTGCATAAACCACAAGTGAAGATTAACAATCTTTGGACAACACCCACCAGTGGGACTCGAACCCAGAAAGCACAACTACCTTCCAGTAGCTGCCATAACTAGTACGCTTTAACCCACTACACCATCAGACCCTACACTAAAAGAAGTAGAGACTTCGAGATATATATACATCTCAAATATCTCCACTTTCTGAGGGCACCAGATAAGTGTGAGGTTAGTTTGCGTTTTTCATCAAGCCACTGTCAATGTGAGAGAACTCGTGTCCATGCTATAAGCCTATACTTGCATAAACCACAAGTGAAGATTAACAATGTTTGGACAACACCCACCAGTGGGACTCGAACCCAGAAAGCTCAACTACCTTCCAGTAGCTGCCATAACTAGTACGCTTTAACCCAGTACACCATCAGACCCTACACTAAAAGAAGTAGAGACTTTGAGATATATATACATCTCAAATATCTCCACTTCCCGAGGGCACCAGATTAGTGTGAGGTTAGTCTGCGTTTTTCATCAAGCCACTGTCAATGTGAGAGAACTCGTGTCCATGCTATAAGCCTATACTTGCATAAACCACAAGTGAAGATTAACAATCTTTGGACAACACCCACCAGTGGGACTCGAACCCAGAAAGCACAACTACCTTCCAGTTGCTGCCATAACTAGTACGCTTTAACCCACTACACCATCAGACCCTACACTAAAAGAAGTAGAGACTTCGAGATATATATACATCTCAAATATCTCCACTTCCCGAGGGCCCCGGATAAGTGTGAGGTTAGTTTGCGTTTTTCATCAAGCCACTGTCAATGTGAGAGAACTCGTGTCCATGCTATAAGCCTATACTTGCATAAACCACAAGTGAAGATTAACAATGTTTGGACAACACCCACCAGTGGGACTCAAACCCAGAAAGCTCAACTACCTTCCAGTAGCTGCCATAACTAGTACGCTTTAACCCACTACACCATCAGACCCTACACTAAAAGAAGTAGAGACTTCGAGATATATATACATCTCAAATATCTCCACTTCCCGAGGGCCCCAGATAAGTGTGAGGTTAGTTTGCGTTTTTCATCAAGCCACTGTCAATGTGAGAGAACTCGTGTCCATGCTATAAGCCTATACTTGCATAAACCACAAGTGAAGATTAACAATCTTTGGACAACACCCACCAGTGGGACTCGAACCCAGAAAGCACAACTACCTTCCAGTAGCTGCCATAACTAGTACGCTTTAACCCACTACACCATCAGACCCTACACTAAAAGAAGTAGAGACTTCGAGATATATATACATCTCAAATATCTCCACTTCCCGAGGGCACCAGATAAGTGTGAGGTTTGTCTGCGTTTTTCATCAAGCCACTGTCAATGTGAGAGAACTCGTGTCCATGCTATTAGCCTATACTTGCATAAACCACAAGTGAAGATTAACAATCTTTGGACAACACCCACCAGTGGGACTCGAACCCAGAAAGCACAACTACCTTCCAGTAGCTGCCATAACTAGTACGCTTTAACCCACTACACCATCAGACCCTACACTAAAAGAAGTAGAGACTTCGAGATATATATACATCTCAAATATCTCCACTTCCCGAGGGCACCAGATAAGTGTGAGGTTAGTCTGCGTTTTTCATCAAGCCACTGTCAATGTGAGAGAACTCGAGTCCATGCTATAAGCCTATACTTGCATAAACCACAAGTGAAGATTAACAATCTTTGGACAACACCCACCAGAGGGACTCGAACCCAGAAAGCACAACTACCTTCCAGTAGCTGCCATAACTAGTACGCTTTAACCCACTACACTATCAGACCCTACACTAAAAGAAGTAGAGACTTCGAGATATATATACATCTCAAATATCTCCACTTCCCGAGGGCACCAGATAAGTGTGAGGTTAGTCTGCGTTTTTCATCAAGCCACTGTCAATGTGAGAGAACTCGTGTCCATGCTATAAGCCTATACTTGCATAAACCACAGGTGAAGATTAACAATCTTTGGAGAACACCCACCAGTGGGACTCGAACCCAGAAAGCACAACTACCTTCCAGTAGCTGCCATAACTAGTACGCTTTAACCCACTACACCATCAGACCCTACACTAAAAGAAGTAGAGACTTCGAGATATATATACATCTCAAATATCTCCACTTCCCGAGGGCACCAGATAAGTGTGAGGTTAGTTTGCGTTTTTCATCAAGCCACTGTCAATGTGAGAGAACTCGTGTCCATGCTATAAGCCTATACTTGCATAAACCACAAGTGAAGATTAACAATGTTTGGACAACACCCACCAGTGGGACTCGAACCCAGAAAGCTCAACTACCTTCCAGTAGCTGCCATAACTAGTACGCTTTAACCCACTACACCATCAGACCCTACACTAAAAGAAGTAGAGACTTTGAGATATATATACATCTCAAATATCTCCACTTCCCGAGGGCACCAGATAAGTGTGAGGTTAGTCTGCGTTTTTCATCAAGCCACTGTCAATGTGAGAGAACTCGTGTCCATGCTATAAGCCTATACTTGCATAAACCACAAGTGAAGATTAACAATCTTTGGACAACACCCACCAGTGGGACTCGAACCCAGAAAGCACAACTACCTTCCAGTAGCTGCCATAACTAGTACGCTTTAACCCACTACACCATCAGACCCTACACTAAAAGAAGTAGAGACTTCGAGATATATATACATCTCAAATATCTCCACTTCCCGAGGGCACCAGATAAGTGTGAGGTTAGTCTGCGTTTTTCATCAAGCCACTGTCAATGTGAGAGAACTCGTGTCCATGCTATTAGCCTATACTTGCATAAACCACAAGTGAAGATTAACAATCTTTGGACAACACCCACCAGTGGGACTCGAACCCAGAAAGCACAACTACCTTCCAGTAGCTGCCATAACTAGTACGCTTTAACCCACTACACCATCAGACCCTACACTAAAAGAAGTAGAGACTTCGAGATATATATACATCTCAAATATCTCCACTTCCCGAGGGCACCAGATAAGTGTGAGGTTAGTCTGCGTTTTTCATCAAGCCACTGTCAATGTGAGAGAACTCGTGTCCATGCTATAAGCCTATACTTGCATAAACCACAAGTGAAGATTAACAATCTTTGGACAACACCCACCAGTGGGACTCGAACCCAGAAAGCACAACTACCTTCCAGTAGCTGCCATAACTAGTATGCTTTAACCCACTACACCATCAGACCCTACACTAAAAGAAGTAGAGACTTCGAGATATATATTCATCTCAAATATCTCCACTTCCCGAGGGCACCAGATAAGTGTGAGGTTAGTCTGCGTTTTTCATCAAGCCACTGTCAATGTGAGAGAACTCGTGTCCATGCTATAAGCCTATACTTGCATAAACCACAAGTGAAGATTAACAATCTTTGGACAACACCCACCAGTGGGACTCGAACCCAGAAAGCACAACTACCTTCCAGTAGCTGCCATAACTAGTACGCTTTAACCCACTACACCATCAGACCCTACACTAAAAGAAGTAGAGACTTCGAGATATATATACATCTCAAATATCTCCACTTCCCGAGGGCACCAGATAAGTGTGAGGTTAGTCTGCGTTTTTCATCAAGCCACTGTCAATGTGAGAGAACTCGTGTCCATGCTATAAGCCTATACTTGCATAAACCACAAGTGAAGATTAACAATCTTTGGACAACACCCACCAGTGGGACTCGAACCCAGAAAGCACAACTACCTTCCAGTAGCTGCCATAACTAGTACGCTTTAACCCACTACACCATCAGACCCTACACTAAAAGAAGTAGAGACTTCGAGATATATATACATCTCAAATATCTCCACTTCCCGAGGGCACCAGATAAGTGTGAGGTTAGTCTGCGTTTTTCATCAAGCCACTGTCAATGTGAGAGAACTCGTGTCCATGCTATTAGCCTATACTTGCATAAACCACAAGTGAAGATTAACAATCTTTGGACAACACCCACCAGTGGGACTCGAACCCAGAAAGCACAACTACCTTCCAGTAGCTGCCATAACTAGTACGCTTTAACCCACTACACCATCAGACCCTACACTAAAAGAAGTAGAGACTTCGAGATATATATACATCTCAAATATCTCCACTTCCCGAGGGCACCAGATAAGTGTGAGGTTAGTCTGCGTTTTTCATCAAGCCACTGTCAATGTGAGAGAACTCGTGTCCATGCTATAAGCCTATACTTGCATAAACCACAAGTGAAGATTAACAATCTTTGGACAACACCCACCAGTGGGACTCGAACCCAGAAAGCACAACTACCTTCCAGTAGCTGCCATAACTAGTATGCTTTAACCCACTACACCATCAGACCCTACACTAAAAGAAGTAGAGACTTCGAGATATATATTCATCTCAAATATCTCCACTTCCCGAGGGCACCAGATAAGTGTGAGGTTAGTCTGCGTTTTTCATCAAGCCACTGTCAATGTGAGAGAACTCGTGTCCATGCTATAAGCCTATACTTGCATAAACCACAAGTGAAGATTAACAATCTTTGGACAACACCCACCAGTGGGACTCGAACCCAGAAAGCACAACTACCTTCCAGTAGCTGCCATAACTAGTACGCTTTAACCCACTACACCATCAGACCCTACACTAAAAGAAGTAGAGACTTCGAGATATATATACATCTCAAATATCTCCACTTCCCGAGGGCACCAGATAAGTGTGAGGTTAGTCTGCGTTTTTCATCAAGCCACTGTCAATGTGAGAGAACTCGTGTCCATGCTATAAGCCTATACTTGCATAAACCACAAGTGAAGATTAACAATCTTTGGACAACACCCAAATGGTGTTGGTCTGACGGGTCTGATGGTGTAGTGGGTTAAAGTGTACTAGTTATGGCAGGTACTGGAAGGTAGTTGTGCTTTCTGGGTTCGAGTCCCACTGGTGGGTGTTGTCCAAACATTGTTGATCTTCACTTGTGGTTTATGCAAGTATTGGCTTATATATATATATATATATATATATATATATATATATATATATATATATATATATATATATATATATATATTTATATATATATATATATATATATATGTCGTACCTAGTAGCCAGAACTCACTTTTTGGCCAACTATGCAAGGCCTGATTTGCCTAATAAGCCAAGTTTTCCTGAATTAATATATTTTCTCTAATTTTTTTCTTATGAAATGATAAAGCTAACCATTTCATTATGTATGAGGTCAATTTTTTTTTATTGGAGTTAAAATTAACGTAGATATATGACCGAACCTAACCAACCCTACCTAACCTATCTTTATAGGTTAGGTTAGGTTAGGTAGCCGAAAAAGTTAGGTTAGGTTAGGTTAGGTAGTCGAAAAACAATTAGTTCATGAAAACTTGGCTTATTAGGCAAATCGGGCCTTGCATAGTAGGCTGAGAAGTGCGTTCTGGCTACTAGGTACGACATATATATATATATATATATATATATATATATATATGATTTTATATCTACATTTGAGTGAGGTGGGAAGGGGGATGTGGCATTAACACAAGACAGAACAGGAGGGGATATTAATAGGGTATTAAAAGTATCAACACAAGACAGAACAGAAACAATGGGTATTGAATAGAAGTGTTTGTAGATAGCCTATTGGTCCATATTTCTTGATGCTTCTATATTGGAGCGGAGTCTTGAGGTGGGTAGAATATAGTTGTGCAATAATTGGCTGTTGATTGCTGGTGTTGACTTCTTGATGTGTAGTGCCTCGCAAACGTCAAGCCGCCTGCTATCGCTGTATCTATCGATGATTTCTGTGTTGTTTACTAGGATTTCTCTGGCGATGGTTTGGTTATGGGAAGAGATTATATGTTCCTTAATGGAGCCCTGTTGCTTATGCATCGTTAAACGCCTAGAAAGAGATGTTGTTGTCTTGCCTATATACTGGGTTTTTTGGAGCTTACAGTCCCCAAGTGGGCATTTGAAGGCATAGACGACATTAGTCTCTTTTAAAGCGTTCTGTTTTGTGTCTGGAGAGTTTCTCATGAGTAGGCTGGCCGTTTTTCTGGTTTTATAGTAAATCGTCAGTTGTATCCTCTGATTTTTGTCTGTAGGGATAACGTTTCTATTAACAATATCTTTCAGGACCCTTTCCTCCGTTTTATGAGCTGTGGAAAAGAAGTTCCTGTAAAATAGTCTAATAGGGGGTATAGGTGTTGTGTTAGTTGTCTCTTCAGAGGTTGCATGGCTTTTCACTTTCCTTCTTATGATGTCTTCGATGAAACCATTGGAGAAGCCGTTATTGACTAGGACCTGCCTTACCCTACAGAGTTCTTCGTCGACTTGCTTCCATTCTGAGCTGTGGCTGAGAGCACGGTCGACGTATGCGTTAACAACACTCCTCTTGTACCTGTCAGGGCAGTCGCTGTTGGCATTTAGGCACATTCCTATGTTTGTTTCCTTAGTGTAGACTGCAGTGTGGAAACCTCCGCCCTTTTCCATGACTGTTACATCTAGAAAAGGCAGCTTCCCATCCTTTTCCGTCTCGTAAGTGAAACGCAGCACGGAACTCTGCTCAGATGCCTCCTTCAGCTTCTGCAGATGTCTGACATCAGGTACCTGTGTAAAAATGTCGTCAACATACCTGCAGTATATGGCCGGTTTCAAGTTCATGTCGACTAAGACTTTTTGCTCGATGGTACCCATGTAGAAGTTTGCAAACAGGACACCTAGGGGAGAACCCATGGCGACCCCATCTACTTGCTTATACATGTGCCCATCCGGGCTCAAGAAGGGTGCCTCTTTAGTACAAGCTTGGAGTAGTTTCCTCAGAATACTTTCTGGCATGTCAAGAGGAGTACAGGCTGGATCACGATACACTCTGTCGGCTATCATTCCGATTGTCTCGTCCACAGGTACGTTGGTAAACAGCGATTCTACGTCCAACGAGGCTCTTATCCCTGTGGCCCGTGTGCCCCGCAGTAAGTCCACAAATTCCTTTGGAGACTTCAGGCTGAAGGCGCAAGGAACATAAGGAGTCAGCAGGCCGTTGAGTCGCTTTGCCAGTCTGTACGTTTGTGGGTATCTGGCTAATGATTTTATATCAAATGTAGATATAAAATCAGAGATACGTTCTAATCAGTTGTGTATTTGTGAAGTCTTTGAATATATATATATATATATATATATATATATATATATATATATATATATATATATATATATATATATATATATATATATATATATATATATATATATCGCCCCATTGCCGACCAAGAAGCTGCAACTTTACTAGAAGCTGCGACAACACCACATGACACTGCCCGACTTTGAGCTGTAGCAGCTCCCCATGCAGGTGATTTCCTATTAGCAACCCCAATGTCAGCAACCGGCACCCGTCTCACACCGCAGGCCCTCCGAATTGCCGTGGCTCTCCGCCTAGCTGCCCCAATCCACACCGAATACAGGTGTATTTGCGGCGAGGCAGAGGCCGACAGATATGGACGGCATGGCCTTCTTTGCCAAAGGACGGGAGGATGGCATGCAAGACACGGCGAGGTTAATGACATTATTAAGAGAAGCCTTACCACAGCCGGTTGTCCAGCAGAGAGAGAGCCCCGTTACCTAATGTCCCGCAACTCTGATGAGCCTGTCGGTCGCCCAGACGGAATCACGGTGAACCCCTGGAAGAATGGTAGACAGTTGGTGTGGGACTACACTTGCGTTTCAACTCTAGCCAATACCTATGTTGACTTCAGTGCTACACAAGCAGGAGGAGCTGCCAATCACTGGGAAGCGGCCAAGTCACGCAAATACAGAGACCTTGAGCACCACTACAATTTTGTTCCCATCGCCTCAGAGACACTTGGTGCCTGGGGTAAAAGTGCTGCTAGCTTTTTGAAGGAGTTGGGGTCTAAGCTAATCGAAACAACTAGAGACCCTAGAGCTGCCAGTTTTCTTTTTCAGCGCCTTAGTGTGGCCATCCAGAGAGGAAATGCTCACTGCATCCACGGTTCCTGCCCGCCATCTGAGGAGCTGGAGGAGCTTTTCAACTTGTGACAAGCAGCCTTGTACCCTGCATGTAATCAATATTGTAACTTTTTTTGTGTAATGACATTTATATATATATATATATATATATATATATATATATATATATATATATATATATATATATATATATATATATATACATATATATATATATATATATATATATATATATATATATATGTATATATATATATATATATATATATATATATATATATATATATATATATATATATATATATATATGCAAACAAGCCTGAATGGTCCCCAGGACTATATACAACTGAAAACTCACACCCCAGAAGTGACTCGAACCCATACTCCCACAACTGGTATGTACAGGGACGCCTTAATCCGCTTGACCATCACGACCGGACATAAGGAAGTGATAGCCGAGGCTATATGAACCACTTCCCCGCCGGCACTCGGATGGTAATCTTGGGCATAGCATTTTATCAAATCACCTCATTCTTTGGGGCACACGTGAGGAACACAAATGCAAACAAGCCTGAATGGTCCCCAGGACTATATACAACTGAAAACTCACACCCCAGAAGTGACTCGAACCCATACTCCCACAACTGGTATGTACAGGGACGCCTTAATCCGCTTGACCATCACGACCGGACATAAGGAAGTGATAGCCGAGGCTATATGAACCACTTCCCCGCCGGCACTCGGATGGTAATCTTGGGCATAGCATTTTATCAAATCACCTCATTCTTTGGGGCACACGTGAGGAACACAAATGCAAACAAGCCTGAATGGTCCCCAGGACTATATACAACTGAAAACTCAGTTGTATATAGTCCTATGGGAGTATGGGTTTGAGTCACTTCTGGGGTGTGAGTTTTCAGTTGTATATAGTCCTGGGGACCATTCAGGCTTGTTTGCATTTGTGTTCCTCACGTGTGCCCCAAAGAATGAGGTGATTTGATAAAATGCTATGCCCAAGATTACCATCCGAGTGCCGGCGGGGAAGTGGTTCATATAGCCTCGGCTATCACTTCCTTATGTCCGGTCGTGATGGTCAAGCGGATTAAGGCGTCCCTGTACATACCAGTTGTGGGAGTATGGGTTCGAGTCACTTCTGGGGTGTGAGTTTTCAGTTGTATATAGTCCTGGGGACCATTCAGGCTTGTTTGCATTTGTGTTCCTCACGTGTGCCCCAAAGAATGAGGTGATTTGATAAAATGCTATGCCCAAGATTACCATCCGAGTGCCGGCGGGGAAGTGGTTCATATAGCCTCGGCTATCACTTCCTTATGTCCGGTCGTGATGGTCAAGCGGATTAAGGCGTCCCTGTACATACCAGTAGTGGGAGTATGGGTTCGAGTCACTTCTGGGGTGTGAGTTTTCAGTTGTATATAGTCCTGGGGACCATTCAGGCTTGTTTGCATTTGTGTTCCTCACGTGTGCCCCAAAGAATGAGGTGATTTGATAAAATGCTATGCCCAAGATTACCATCCGAGTGCCGGCGGGGAAGTGGTTCATATAGCCTCGGCTATCACTTCCTTATGTCCGGTCGTGATGGTCAAGCGGATTAAGGCGTCCCTGTACATACCAGTTGTGGGAGTATGGGTTCGAGTCACTTCTGGGGTGTGAGTTTTCAGTTATATATATATATATTAGTATATTTTGGTAGCAGTCTTTCTTGTAAACATATGTTGTTGAATATAACCGAAAGGGTAAGATTTATAATTCTAACACGAATCTTCTCAATATTTCTTACGTTTTTCTTCACTGTCGGGGGTAATTGAAAAATAAACTCTCCAAAGTTCATTTTTACATATTTATTTTTGGTCTGATGCCTAGAAGCGTTTCGCAAGACTTCTCATATTTTCAAAGACTGATTTTTATGTACTCCGCTTAATGATTATATTTGTTTTTGGGAGAGGTGATAGGAAACAAATCATTGGAAAAAGACAGAACACAAAACAATGGGAATAAATGAGGTATGTAACCATGGGTATACATTTTATCTGCTTGCTTCTCTGCTGGTTTGGGGTCTTGAAGTAGGGTGAATGTAATTATGTGGTAATTGGTTGTTAATTGCTGGTGTTGACTTTTTGGTGTGTAAGGCCTCACTGATAATGAGCCTCCTGTTATCGTTGTATCTGTCGATAATTTATGTTTTGCTCGTTAAGATTTCTCTGGTGATGATCTGGTTGTGTGAGGAGATTATACGCTCCTTGATGGAGCCCTGTTACTTATGCATTGTTAATCGCCTAGAAAGAGACGTTGTTTTCTTGCCGTTATACTGAGTTCTTTGGGCTAACAGTCCCCAAGTGGACATTTGAAGGCATAGACGACGTTGGTTTCTTTCAAGGCGTTCTGTTTGGTGTCTGGAGAGACACCAAACAGAACAGAGAACAGAACCAAACAGAGAAAAACATATTTCTTATGTTTTTCTTCACTGTCAATGGTACTTGAAATATCAAATATTCAAAGTTCATTTTTATTTCTGGTCTGACGCCTGAACACGTTTCGTACTTCTTGTTACATTTTCAAAGACTTAGTTAACACATAAAAATTCATCATACTTATACTCGCTTTGAGTGAGGTGATATGGAACAAGAGTTTTGGGTGGGGTGACAAACACAAGACAGAACATGAAACAATGGGTATAAATTGGATATGAAAACATAAGAATGGAAGTAACTGCAGAAGGCCTATTGGCCCATACCTCCTCTTCCTGCTTCTATGTTCGTTCGGAGTCTTGAAGTGGGTAGAATATAGTTGTGCATTAATTGGCTGTTGATTGCTGGTGTTCACTTTTTGATGTATACTGCCTCGCAGATGTCAAGCCGCCTGCTATCGCTGTATCTATCGATGATTTCTGTGTTGTTTGTTAAGACTTCTCTGGTGATGGTCTGGTTGTGAGAAGAGATTACATGTTCCTTGATGGCA
>NC_091168.1:18080696-18125696 GCF_040958095.1 Procambarus clarkii
CAATAATATTTTTCATTGGGACGGCACTGGCGGTGATGTGCTCGACTAGAAGGGTTAAGCACAGTTGGGTGTGGCCAGTAACTGGATGGGTGATGATGCAATACAGCCTATTCTTGTCTTGTTAGACCTAAACCAACTGCACATAGAAAATAAGAATCTATACAGGGAGATAGAAGAAGTTGAGCGGTTGGTGAAGTGATCATAACATGTCAAAGAAATTAAATTGGAACAGAAAACTGTGCAACAGACAAAGAAAAATCCAAAATATTTTTTCATGCAAAATAACATGCAAAATGAAAATAAAAAACCTGCACAGTATTGGACCTATACTTACATCTGAAGGTTCGTACACAGAGGATGACGCAGAAAGAAGTGAAATCCTAAAGGACTAGCATGAGTCTACGCTCACCTCTACCAGTAAACAATACGAAAGCTGAAAATCTGGACAGCTTCTTTATGCGTGATACTCAACCCCGCTAACCACATAACTTATATTAACACGAGCACAACACACTTTGAAATATAAATTGAGAGCACGGCCATGCACTCAGTCCTAGGGTCTTGACTCCTGGAATTCAATATTCATTAAGAAATGTAAAGTACCAGTAGCACGAGGGCTGGTACTTTAAAATGAGATCAACAGGAATAATGGGTAAAGTAGGGCGTTGGAGTTTTAATATACCTTTACTGTCAAACAGTACAGGTATATTGAGTAACAGTAACAGTCACTCATTGAAATCAAGTCCATGCACCGTGGAGAAATCCGTACCGCAGGGTACTATCCATGTACCACTGCTTTTCCTCATTTTAATATCAGATATAGATAAAAATACAAGGCACGGATTCGTGTCATCCTGTGCAGATGATACATGTGTCAGCATGAACCCAAAGAAATCACAGTGTTGTAATGTATCAATGAGAAAATAATTTTGAAGTAATGGGGGTGACTTGCACTGGCGTTCTGGGGGATTTATTGACACCTGCCTTAACCCACTCTGCCGCGATGGGACAAAAACCAACCAGCCCGGAACTCTACTGAATTCACTGGGAGGTAAAATCCTGTTTGGGCTCCAGTTCGGGGCCTCCAGAACCTCCCATTGAATTCAGTAGAGATCCAGGCTGGTCGGCTTTTGTCCCATCGTGGCCGAGTCGGTTAAGGCAGGTGTCTGGAAATCAGCAGAACGCTGGTTCAAGTCACCTCTATTGCCCCAAAATTATATTCTCATATCAGCATAAAATGACTTCTGAAGAAGACACTGAAAAACTACAAACTGATATCAATAAAGTGACTGAGCAACGGAAAATAACATGGTGTGTAACAGCGGTAAGTTCCAGGTACTTTAATTAGCATGTTGGAAATGATAAATTTAAACGAAACACAGGGTGGAAGACCTCATAGAAGGAAAGCAACAGATAAAAAAATCTGGGAATTACGATGTCTGACGACCTGACATTTAGTGAACCTAACCGAGCAAATATACCGGCGGCCAGGAAAATGATAGGATGGATTATGAGAACGTTGAAATCAGGGGATCCCACAGTAGTGCCAATACTATTTAAATCACTATATATATGGGATTCTCATTTAATAGGAATCCATGATTTATGAGGGATTCCCTCATAAATCTGTCCCGTCTTGAGTACTGCTTAGGAACTGCTTTTCCCATTTCAGAGCAGGAGATATTTCTGAAATTGAGGAATACAGAGAACCTATAAGGCATTTATAAACACGATAAAGCCCATTAATTAGTGGGACCGTCTCAAAGCTTTCAAAATGTACTCTCTAGAAAGGAGTCGAGAGAGGAATCATATAATGTATACATGAAAGATACTGGAAAGTCAGGTTCCAACTTTGCACAGTAGAATAACAACATACTGGAGCAAATGATAGGGAAGCAAGTAGAGCCGTTGAGGAGTAGAGCTGCCACAGGCACAGTTAGAGAGCACTCTCTCAACACCAGAGGTCGACGACTGTTCAGTACTCTCCCAGGAAGCATAAGACATATTGCCAGAACAATGGTGGACGCCTTCAAGAAGAGATTAGACAAGTTCCTGTAAGAAGTGCATGACCAGCCGGACTGATGTAGTTGGATATGTGGGCCTGCGGGCTGCTTCAAGCAACAGCCTGTTGCATCAAGTTATCACAATAAATGTAAAGCCAGGCATCTGGCCGGGCTGAGGGCGAAGAACTACTCCCGGAACCCTCTGCAGGTAAACTCCAGGTAAACATTGGCTTCCTGTTCCCGGCAGGGTAACTCACACGATACATAGTCATTTTTCTCACTATTCTGATAACTTTTTGGAATATGTTAATGATACGGAGATGAATTTCAGTGCACAATGTCATTATAAAAATATCGAAGTGAACATTACTTATTTGTTCTGCTCTAGATGGCCACCAGCCTCTTGTGTCACTCATTCCATATTTATTGTTTTTATATTTCCAGCAACTGTGTAGTGTTACCTTCCGATGGGGGAGGGAAGAGGGAAGTGGGGAAAGATGGAAAGGGAGGGGAGTGGGGGAAGGAGAGCAGGACTGGCTTATGGTACCTGTAGCTGAGGTCACCACCAACCCTAGGCAAGCCCTGCTCTAGACTTGCTGTAAGCTACAAATTAGAAGTGAATACTAAGCTAGTGAATCCAGCACTATAACACTTAACAAATGATGGTACAACCTCTCCTCTAAAAAATAACGTGGCTTTTGGCCGTTTACCCGTATGGCCGAAAGTGAACGTAATTTGAAAATTAAAAAAATTAAAATAAATTTGGGATATTTTTTTTCAACAACAGTTAGTTAAGGGTCCTCTGATAGGTTAGGTGGGCAGGAATTTCTCATAAAGTTTCAAAACGTTATGAAAAATGTTAATTGAAAGTTTCCTCTCCTAACCTTACCGAGTAAGCTGGACGACTCAAAAAGAAAACGGGACAGTACGTCACTTTTGTGAGTCGATTTCATTTCAAATTACGTCCAAATTTGACCATAGCGCGCATACGAGCGAAAAGCGACGTTATTTTTAAGAGGACGGGTTGACCTGAAAGTACATGTTAGTATTCAGACTGTGGTCACAGGTCATGACCACATGTACATGTCGTGGTCTAGTCGCTAGGAGCGTACTGTGCTTTGGAACACCCGCCGCATAGGTTCGAACCCTCAACACGGCTCCTACGTATTTTCTGAATGTCTCCTAAATTACTGGTATACTGTGCAGGCCTGTACAAGATCTGAACACTGTACACACTCTAGCCTAACACTTAAACAGTTATTGTAAATAACTATAGGGTATATCTTGAGGTTATCTTGAGATGATTTCGGGGCTTTAGTGTCCCCGCGGCCCGGTCCTCGACCAGGCCTCCACCCCCAGGAAGCAGCCCGTGACAGCTGACTAACACCCAGGTACCTATTTTACTGCTAGGTAACAGGGGCATAGGGTGAAAGAAACTCTGCCCATTATTTCTCGCCGGCGCCTGGGATCGAACCCAGGACCACAGGATCACAAGTCCCGCGTGCTGTCCGCTCGGCCGACCGGCTCCCTGCATTACCGGGGAGACTACAAAAGGTTAGGGTATATCTAATAAATATTACAATAACCATTTATATTATTCAAGCAAGATTTTAAATTCATTAATAGATTATATTCAGGCAAATATTATTACTTGATGATAAGTATGATAATTTATACTGATTATTTCTTAATGAACTTATTCAAGATTGCATTAAGATTATAAATATATATTATTTATTATTATTGATAACGAACGGATTAAGATAATAATTATTATACATGCTTACTTTATTGTTGGCGTTTCCCCGGCTTAACGATTAACAGTTTTATGGAAAGATTAAGGTCATAGAAGCAAGCAAATTGGCCAGTTAAACATACTAATAACACTTAACTAACTTATCCCAACTGAGACCCGGAGCCTTGAGTCTGAACCGCTGCCAGATTGGGAGTTATCACTGAGATTAGATTATTTTGTTGTGTGGTATTAAGTGTCTTAGAGGTCCTGACCCCCGCCACACGTGCGGGGGTCAGTATCAACAAAGCCATGAGTGGTCAGGGCGGTTAAACTCCGGTCACAGCCTCTATGGTCTCGTGTGGGTACGAGACCATAGAGGTTGTATAGACCCCTCCATACCTCCCTCTCTTCTACTCTACCTCCCTTCTCTTTCCTTCTCCTGTTCCTCTCGATCCGGCTATCTATTGTCCCTGGTAAATGATAAGCCTCTTGCAGCTGCTGCCATCTGTTGAGCAAAATAACAAGTTCTGTGATAAACACCCGCCAAACGTGAACAAATCCACAAGGGCCGTAACGAGGATTCGAACCTGCGTCCGACAGCATCCCAGACGCTCCCTTAATCGACTGAGCTACGACATCTTTGTAACCGCATCTCCATCTCTTGCAGTTGTCTTGCTTGTGTTGACTACATCCTTGGCCCCCCAACCAATGGGGGTGGAGGGCAGAGTGACGGTCTCGCTTCATGTAGGTCGGTGTTCAATCCCCGATTGTCCAAGTGGTTGGGCACCATTCCTTCCCCTCGTCCCATCCCAAATCCTTATCCTGACCCCTTCCCAGTGCTATATAGGCGTAATGACTTGGCGCTTTCTGATAGTTCTCTTCCCCATCATCATTTGTTTTCCTGTACCGCGTTTTTAGGCTTGATCAATGCACAAGCGTCAAAGGTGTCTGTCTACATGTACCTCCCTGTGTGAGGTGTCTACATGTACCTCCCTGTGTAAGGTGTCTACATGTACCTCCCTGTGTAAGGTGTCTACATGTACCTACCTGTGTAAGGTGTCTACATGTACCTCCCTGTGTGAGGTGTCTACATGTACCTCCCTGTGTAAGGTGTCTACATGTACCTCCCTGTGTGAGGTGTCTACATGTACCTCCCTGTGTGAGGTGTCTACATGTACCTCCCTGTGTGAGGTGTCTACATGTACCTACCTGTGTGAGGTGTCTACATGTACCTACCTGTGTAAGGTGTCTACATGTACCTCCCTGAGTGAGGTGTCTACATGTACCTCCCTGTGTGAGGTGTCTACATGTACCTCCCTGTGTGAGGTGTCTACATGTACCTCCCTGTGTAAGGTATCTACATGTACCTCCCTGTGTAAGGTGTCTACATGTACCTCCCTGTGTAAGGTGTCTACGTGTACCTCCCTGTGTGAGGTGTCTACATGTACCTCCCTGTGTGAGGTGTCTACATGTACCTCCCTGTGTAAGGTGTCTACGTGTACCTCCCTGTGTAAGGTGTCTACGTGTACCTCCCTGTGTAAGGTGTCTACGTGTACCTCCCTGTGTAAGGTGTCTACGTGTACCTCCCTGTGTAAGGTGTCTACGTGTACCTCCCTGTGTAAGGTGTCTACGTGTACCTCCCTGTGTAAGGTGTCTACGTGTACCTCCCTGTGTGAGGTGTCTACGTGTACCTCCCTGTGTAAGGTGTCTACGTGTACCTCCCTGTGTAAGGTGTCTACGTGTACCTCCCTGTGTAAGGTGTCTACGTGTACCTCCCTGTGTAAGGTGTCTACGTGTACCTCCCTGTGTAAGGTGTCTACATGTACTTCCCTGTGTGAGGTGTCTACATGTACCTCCATGTGTGAGGTGTCTACATGTACCTCCCTGTGTAAGGAAAAACATGAAACTTGGTTTCATGTCTTGAGCCCAGATGTTTCATGTTCTGTCATGTCCCAGGGGCTCACCGTGAAAACTCAGTACGACATCCCCAACCAAATGAAGCAAACCATTAACAGTGAACTATTTAACCTGAAACAACAACATAAAACTCTTGTAGAAACAAAGACACTCCGTAAGTTAACAGCCCTAAACGGTGGACAGTTAAAGATCCCTCGTCCTAAAGAGGGCTACATTAACCTGACTTCTTATGATCTTACCCAGGACCAACGTGACCTCTTAAATCTTGGTCTAAATTGTCAATTCATATCTAAACCAAAGATGCATCAAAAACGCCTGGAAATCGAAATGCTTCTGGACTACATTCATAAGTTAGAAGACAACAAAAGTGTCATCACCACGGACACACTTTAGTCTGAACTACTAACAGAAGCGGGGAAAAAACGAGGAACATACAGATCAACAATCTTAACCCCACGACTCAAAGAAGCAGCAAAACAACTAAAAAAGCTGGAAGATGTAGCAATAAGAAAAGCCGACAAGACAGCAGCATTTGTGTTGATTCCTACCAAAGAATACATGAATAAAATTAGCGATATCCTCAGTGATGACTCTAAATTTCAACGAATCACGAGGAACCCCGTGGAAGACCTTAAACGCAAAGCGAACAAAACTATTACTGCAATCAACGCAAAGAAAGGTAGTGTTCATTTCACCAAACTCCAGGGCGACTATGGCTTAGGATATGCCTATGGCAATGTTAAGACACACAAACCAGGTAACCCACTACGTCCAATAATCAGCCAAATACCAACTCCAACCTATCACCTGGCAAAAAGACTTAATAAACTACTAACTCCATACATGTGGGAACCGACCTGTGAGATTTATATATATTTAATTTATATGAATTTATATAGAATTTATATTTTCGTTAATTTATATATTTCGATAGCAATTGGTATGATGTTAAGTGGACTGTATTTCTGCAATAATCTCACAAAACGATCCTTACACATTAGGGGGGGGTTATATTAAATTTATATATATGCAGCCAATCAAACTACAGTATTAAACTACATATATTAGTAAATAAATTGGAGATGCCTTATCTTATTGTACAGCAGACTTAGTCCACCAGGTATAATTAGGATGTAGACACCAAATTATCCTCGATTGAGGCTAGCTTCCATCACCCTGGTAACTGATATACCAAGCCATGCTTCCTCGTCTTGACCTGTCAAAAGGCACTAGCTATAAAGCCGGAATCCTAATATATGACAGCTATATCAGAGAAAACACTGTATATTAAATAATTAAATAATAAGGACCAAGGCTTAATTACCTATATTATGAGGCTGGTTCACATTCTAACCGGCTCGCCCTTATCTACCTAACGTTAACTGGCAAGAAATGATTAGATAAACGGGTTTCGGTAGGACACTTCCCTTGTTTATGTTGACAGCGTGTTGATGATAGTAGAACACTTTGATCTCCATAACACTTCGTCCAAGAGAAATTATAGGAGATGAATTTACTCCCCTGCGCCTCTGGTCTTAACAACAATGGCTGACCACTCCCTCCTCACTGACGCTCCTGGCTTACTTTGTCCAGATGTCAGTAAGTGATAGAAGGGTCACATTTACTCTATTTTGATACTGATAATTAAGTTAATTCAAATGAGATGTTTTTATGATGTTAAAAGTCCAAAGACTAATGTATTTAAGAATAATTTCCAACACAATAGCTGGTGAAATTATAGTACTATGTGACAATGATATCCCGTTTTCTATTGACGGAAAATTCCACTACAAGCTACATTTTTTATGGGTAACTTGTGTATACAACGGCAGCAATATTATCTGCCTGTTGAATGTAATATTATTAAATGGTGTCGGGTTTTCCGACAATACACTCCAAGCAACTATAGTATACAATCATCAGCAGATTTCCTTGAATTAATCAAAACTACTCAGCCCGATGGAATCATTGCTTCCGTGGACGTCGAATCCCTATTCACCAACGTCCCAGTCGACACCACCAAAGAAATGATACTGGACAGAGTATACAGAGACGAGAGCACCCCCAAATTAGACATATCCGAGCCACACTTGAAGAGCCTTCTCGAGACATGTACAAAGGAAGCCCCTTTCATCAGTCCGCAAGGAGACATATATCTAGGAATAGACGTTCGTAGCAATGGGTTCCCCCTTACGAGTGTTATTCGCTAATTTTTACATGGGAACCATCGAAGATAGAGTCTTCAGTAATAGACAAAAACCAACTGTATACTGTCGTTATGTAGATGACATATTCGTCATAGCCAAAGACTCAGATGAACTAATTGATCTAAAAAGCCATCTAGAGAGAGAGTCAGTACTCTGATTTACACATGAAAATAGTGAAAATAACAGTCTGTCGTTCTTGCATGTACTAATAACAAAAACAGAAACCTCTTTAAGCACCAACGTATATACCAAGCCCACCAACATAGGATTATGCCTGAACGGTAGAAGTGAGTGCCCCCAAAGATACAAAACCAGTGTTCTCAATGCTTATATTCGTCGACCGCTTACACACTGCTCCGAATGCAGCAATCTGAGTAGAGAGTTTGAAAGAATAACTCAGGTATTGGTGAACAGTGGCTATAGCAACACGGAAATAAACACTGCTATAAGAAGACACCTGGACCGATGGACAATCCTGACCCTAGAACAGAAACCACAACACCTCCAATAAAATTAAATTACAAATCAACTATGCACAGTGAACATTAAAAAGAAAGAATAATGATGGAAATAATCCGTAAAGAAGTAAAAAGCACTATTCCTGACCAAAACATAGACCTGATCATATTCTATAAAACAAAGAAAACTACCGACCTCCTTATTAACAACAGCCCGAAGCCGACGGAGAACCCTCTACAGCAGTCAAGAGTTGTGTACATGTACACTTGCCCCCATGAAGGATGTAACCTTCAATCTAAGTACATAGGTATGACGTCGACCAAGCTGACGAGGCGTTTGACCTGTCATCTTCAATCCGGGTGCCCCTAGGAATCACATGAGACAAGCCCATGACATCACCCTAACAAGAGAAATGCTGAATAAAAACACTTGTATAATATACAAAACCCAAGATGTAAGAAGATTACAAATTCTTGAAGCAATCCACGTAAGAATAGAACAACCTACCATGAACACCCAAATCACGGAACTATTTACTCTACCCACCATGAGAGTAAGGACAAGACAAGAACATAACGATGCCAACACAGAAGACACTGCTCAACATAATAGGCCTAATTACACCCGATGATTCTTTGTATGTGCTTCGTCCCCTATTTATCACCTTGCCTTTTCCTTTATTCTACTTGTTTTCTCACCTGACCCCGTACTGGTATAAATCTAGCGAGATCTGTAATTTCTTATCACTTGAGAATGAACCATGTAGGTTCGAAACGTTGTGCAATTGTATAATAAGTGTAATACATTCTATAGTAATGCACTTTTTTCTTCACCTTGAAAAACGAACATGACTTTTGGAGAACTCCTCTTTCAACTAAACCCTGATGCATGAATAATAGTTACAGGGATAGAAGCCCTAAACCAGAAGATAGTAGTAGAAATAGGCATCCATCAGTCTCAGGAGACTATGGAGTTGCGCAGATAGAAGATAGTAAATACAGAATATACGGTCATATTCAATGAGACACACACATACACACACACACACACACACACACACACACACACACACACACACACACACACACACACACACACACACACACACACACACACACACATACACACATACACACACACACACACACACACACACACACACACACACACACACACACACACACACACACATACACACATACACACACACACACACACACACACACACACACACACACACACACACACACACACACACACACACACACACACACACACACACACACACACACACATACACACACACACACACACACACACACACACACACACACACACACATATAATAATAGGGCATGTATGGAAGCAAAGAAACTGAACAAAAGGGCGTGGAGGAACTTCCGGAATAACAGAACACCAGAAAGCAGAGAGAGATACCAGAGAACAAGGAATGAGTATGTCAGGGTGAGAAGAGAAGCAGAGAGAAGTTATGAAAATGATATAGCAAACAAAGCCAAGACCGAACCAAAGCTACTCCACTATCACATCAGAAGGAAAACAACAGTGAAAGAACAGGTTATGAAACTTAGAACAGGCGAGGACAGGTATACAGAGAATGACAAAGAGGTGTGTGATGAACTCAACAAGAGGTTCCAAGAGGTCTTCACAACAGAACAAGGTGAGGTCACTGTGCTAGGAGAAAGGGAAGTAAACCAGGCGGCCTTGGAAGAGTTTGAAATTACGAGAGAGGAGGTCAAGACACACCTGCTGGACCTGGATGTTAGAAAGGCTGTTGGTCCAGACGGGATCTCGCCATGGGTACTGAAAGAGTGTGCAGAGGCCCTTTGCTTGCCACTCTTCATAGTGTATAGTAGGTCACTGGAGACGGGAGACCTACCAGAAATATGGAAGACGGCGAATGTGGTCCCAATATACATAAAGGGCGACAGGCAAGAGGCACTGAACTACAGGCCAGTGTCCTTGACTTGTATACCATGCAAGGTGATGGAGAAGATCGTGAGAAAAAACCTGGTAACACATCTGGAGAGAAGGGACTTCGTGACAAATCGCCAACATGGATTCAGGGAGGGTAAATCTTGCCTTACAGGCTTGATAGAATTCTACGATCAGGTGACACAGATTAAGCAAGAAAGAGAGGGCTGGGCGGACTGCATTTTCTTGGATTGTCGGAAAGCCTTTGACACAGTACCGCATAAGAGGCTGGTACATAAGCTGGAGAGACAGGCAGGTGTAGCTGGTAAGGTGCTCCAGTGGATAAGGGAGTATCTAAGCAATAGGAAGCAGAGAGTTACGGTGAGGGGTGAGACCTCCGATTGGCGTGAAGTCACCAGTGGAGTCCCACAGGGCTCTGTACTCGGTCCTATCTTGTTTCTGATATATGTAAATGATCTCCCGGAGGGTATCGATTCATTTCTCTCAATGTTTGCGGACGATGCTAAAATTATGAGAAGGATTAAAACAGAAGAGGACTGTTTGAGGCTTCAAGAAGACCTAGACAAGCTGAAGGAATGGTCGAACAAATGGTTGTTAGAGTTTAACCCAACCAAATGTAATGTAATGAAGATAGGTGTAGGGAGCAGGAGGCCAGATACAAGGTATCATCTGGGAGAGGAAATTCTTCAGGAGTCAGAGAAGGAAAAAGACTTGGGGGTTGATATCACGCCAGACCTGTCTCCTGCAGCACATATCAAGCGGATAACATCAGCGGCATATGCCAGGCTGACCAACATACGAACGGCATTCAGAAACTTGTGTAAAGAATCATTCAGAACTTTGTATACCACATATGTCAGGCCAATCCTGGAGTATGCAGCCCCAGCATGGAGTCCATATCTAGTCAAGGATAAGACTAAACTGGAAAAGGTTCAAAGGTTTGCCACCAGACTAGTACCAGAGCTGAGAGGTATGAGCTACGAGGAGAGACTACGGGAATTAAACCTCACTTCGCTGGAAGACAGAAGAGTTAGGGGGGACATGATCACCACATTCAAGATTCTCAAGGGAATTGATAGGGTAGATAAAGACAGACTATTTAACACAAGGGGCACACGCACAAGGGGACACAGGTGGAAACTGAGCGCCCAAATGAGCAACAGAGATATTAGAAAGAACTTTTTTAGTGTCAGAGTGGTTGACAAATGGTGATTGACAATATTCCACATCATTAGGAAGTGATGTGGTGGAGGCTGACTCCATACACAGTTTCAAGTGTAGATATGATAGAGCCCAATAGGCTCAGGAATCTGTACACCTGTTGATTGACGGTTGAGAGGCGGGACCAAAGAGCCAGAGCTCAACCCCCGCAAGCACAACTAGGTGAATACACACACACACACACACACATTATGTAGGTGAACACTACACAGACTCGCTTGTCTCAGTAACAGCAATACAGGTGTGTGTATATGTGCCATCATGCCGAGTCATTGTTCCAGCTTCTCTACCCCAGAGGCCACCCTCCCTCCCTCTCTCCCTCTCTCTCACCCTCCCTCCCTCCCTCTCTCTCACCCTCCCTCCCTCTCTCCCTCTCTCTCACCCTCCCTCCCTCTCCCTCTCTCTCACCCTCCCTCCTTCCCTGAGCCAACGTTGATGATGATATCTCCCATGACCGGAGGAGGAGAACTCTCTCAGGAACTTTGTGCTCTTGTCTAACACCTTCCCGAGGTCGGTATCTCCTCCCTGGAGTAGAGACTTTTGAAAGGTGCAGCCTGTCTTTGTCTTGCGTGTTCTTCAGCCCTGCTGGAGCGGTGTCATTGTTGGTGCTGGGGATGGTGGTGGTGGGGGGGGGGCGGTGGTGGGGTGGTGGGGGTGCTGGTTGGGTTGTGGTGGTGGTGGTGCTGAGGGGGTGGTGAGGGTGCTGATGGTGGTGGTGGTGCGGGTGGGGGGGGGGGATGACGAGCGTGTAGGTGATGTATTGGTTTGGGGGACGGGGCCAAACAAAGCCAAAGCAGCCTTAGGGAAACTGAGGAGATTCCGAAGCCTCGGTACAAACATTGAGATACACCTGTATAAGGCTCTAGTTCAGCCGCACCTAGAGTATCCCCCAGTACCACTACACACCATGAAGAAAACTAACATGCAGAAACTGCAAGCAGTGCAAAATAAGGCACTAAGGAGAGCAGCAAAACACCGTCCACCATATGATCAGACAATCCAGGAGCTCCATGAACTCCTGAACACACAGCCACTAAACATCAGACTACAGCACCATGCCACCAGGGTGTGGATCATCATCGAAATGTTAGAGAACCCAATGTTAGAAAGATTGCTCCAAGATGAGACAACCCGCTCCCACAGCTGGTGGCCCAAGATGAGACGCCCCACTCCCACAGCTGGTGGCCCAAGATGAGACGCCCTGCTCCCACAGCTGGTGGCCCAAGATGAGACGCCCCGCCCCCACAGCTGGTGACCCAAGATGAGACGCCCCGCTCCCACAGCTGGTAGCCCAAGATAAGACGCCCCGCTCCCACAGCTGGTAGCCCAAGATGAGACGCCCCGCTCCCACAGCTGGTGGCCCAAGATGAGACGCCCCGCTCCCACAGCTGGTAGCCCAAGATGAGACGCCCCGCTCCCACAGCTGGTGGCCCAAGATGAGACGCCCCGCTCCCACAGCTGGTGGCCCAAGAGCCTCGATTCACTAGCTGAAAACCCCGCCCCACAGTACATAATTCCAAGGTGAAATACCGACCAGAAATCTCCCAATAATTGGAAAAAATTGAGTATATATGTATATATATATATCTATATCTATATATATATATATATATATATATATATATATATATATATATATATATATATGTATATGTCGTACCTAGTAGCCAGAACGCACTACTCAGCCTACTATGCAAGGCCAAATTTGCCTCATGAGCCAAGTTTTCATGAATTAATTGTTTTTCGACTACCTAACCTACCTAACCTAACCTAACCTAACTTTTTCGGCTACCTAACCTAACCTAACCTATAAAGATAGGTTAGGTTAGGTAGGGTTGGTTAGGTTCGGTCATATATCTACGTTAATTTTAACTCCAATAAAAAAAAATTGACCTCATACATAATGAAATTGGTAGCTTTATCATTTCATAAGAAAAAAATTAGAGAAAATATATTAATTCAGGAAAACTTGGCTTATTAGGCAAATTTGGCCTTGCATAGTAGGCTGAGAAGTGCGTTCTGGCTACTAGGTACGACATATATATATATATATATATATATATATATATATATATATATATATATATATATATATATATATATATATATATATATATATATATATATGTGTATATATATATATATATGTACATATATATATATATATATATATATATATATATATATATATATATATATGTCGTACCTAATAGCCAGAACGCACTTCTCAGCCTACTATGCAAGGCCCGATTTGCCTAATAAGCCAAGTTTTCCTGAATTAATATATTTTCTCTAATTTTTTTCTTATGAAACGATAAAGCTACCCATTTCATTATGTATGAGGTCAATTTTTTTTTATTGGAGTTAAAATTAATGTAGATATGTGACCGAACCTAACCAACCCTACCTAACCTAACCTAACCTATCTTTATAGGTTAGGTTAGGTTAGGTAGTCGAAAAAAGGTAGGTTAGGTTAGGTTAGGTAGGTTAGGTAGTCGAAAAAACATTAATTCATGAAAACTTGGCTTATTAGGCAAATCGGGCCTTGCATAGTAGGCTGAGAAGTGCGTTCTGGCTACTAGGTACGACATATATATATATATATATACATATATATATATATATACATATATATATATTTATTCTTGTTTTATTCTTAGTTTTAACTCAAATTTAAACAAATTAACTTATACTTAATGAAATAGCCAGATTTTTCAATGCATAAGAAAAAAATTACAAAAATATATAAATTCAGGAAAACTTGGCTTATTAGGCAAATCGGGCCTTGCATAGCAGGCCGAGTATGACGTTCTGGCTACTAGGTACAACATAGTAGCCACACACACACACACACATATATATATATATATATATATATATATATATATATATATATATATATATATATATATATATATATATATATATATGTCGTACCTAGTAGCCAGAACGCACTTCTCAGCCTACTATGCAAGGCCTGATTTGCCTAATAAGCCAAGTTTTCCTGAATTAATATATTTTCTCTAATTTTTTTTCTTATGAAATGATAAAGCTACCCATTTCATTATGTATGAGGTCAATTTTTTTTTATTGGAGTTAAAATTAACGTAGATATATGACCGAACCTAACCAACCCTACCTAACCTAACCTAACCTATCTTTATAGGTTAGGTTAGGTTAGGTAGCTGAAAAAGTTAGGTTAGGTTAGGTTAGGTAGGTTAGGTAGTCGAAAAACAATTAATTCATGAAAACTTGGCTTATTAGGCAAATTGGGCCATGCATAGTAGGCTGAGAAGTGCGTTCTGGCTACTAGGTACGACATATGTATGTATATATATATATATATATATATATATATATATATATATATATATATATATATATATATATATATATATGTCGTACCTAGTAGCCAGAACGCACTTCTCAGCCTACTATTCAAGGCCTGATTTGCCTAATAAGCCAAATTTTCCTGAATTATTATATTTTCTCAATTTTTTTCTCATGAAATGATAAAGCTACCCATTTCATTATGTATGAGGTCATTTTTTTTTTTATTTTAGTTAAAATTAATGTAGATATATGACCGAACCTAACCAACCCTACCTAACCTAACCTAACCTATCTTTATAGGTTAGGTTAGGTTAGGTAGCCGTAAAAAGTTAGGTTAGGTTAGGTTAGGTAGGTTAGGTAGTCGAAAAGTAAATAATTCATGAAAACCTGGCTTATTAGGCAAATCGGGCCTTGCATAGTAGGCTGAGAAGTGCGTTCTGGCTACTAGGTACGACATATATATATATATATATATATATATATATATATATATATATATATATATATATATGTATATATATATATATATATATATATATATATATATATATATATATATATATATATATATATACATATATACATATGTATATATATATACTTAGGAGAGTGACTTGGTCCTCAGTGAGGTTAATTCCTGCAAGGTTCAGGAAGCCATCTCTTGGTCGTGGAATTGCCGTGGACCAAGTCACTCTCCTAAATCTGGGCATAAACTGTCACGTTATGTCCAGACCGAGTGAGATGGCCCGGAAAGTGGAGTTGGAAATTCTGTTGGACGACATATTCGACCTCGAGACACAAAAGAAGGTCACTACCAAAGATACCTTACAAGCAGAACTTATTGCGGAAGGAGGAAAGAATCGAGGCAATTACAGAAGCACCATACTGTCCCCCGAGCTCAAAGCGGCAGCTAAAAGCCTTCGTGAGAACAAGGAGATAGTTGTCAGGAGAGGTGACAAGTCGCCAATATATGTCATTCTTAAAAAAAGACGAATATCTGGCGAAAATGAACCTCATACTCTCTGACCAAACTAAATTCCAAAGGGTAACGAAGGACACTACAGCCGAATTGAAAGCAAAGGTCAACAAACTGATTGAAACTGTGAACGCCAAGAAATCCGGACTCCACCTGCCATAGATTATTGGGGAATATAAACCTGGATATGCGTATGGAAATGTCAAGACACACAAGCCTGGAAACCCACTTCGGAAAATCATTAGCCAGATACCGACACCCACGTACAGACTGGCGAAGCGACTCAACGGCCTGCTGACTCCTTATGTTCCTTGCGCCTTCAGCCTGAAGTCTCCAAAAGAATTTGTTGACTTACTGCGGAGCACACGGGCCACAGGGATAAGAGCCTCGTTGGACGTAGAATCACTGTTCACCAACGTACCTGTGGACGAGACAATCGGGATGATAGCCGACAGAGTGTATCGTGATCCAGCCTGTACTCCTCTTGACATACCAGAAAATATTCTAAGGAAACTACTCCAAGCTTGTACTAAAGAGGCACCCTTCTTGAGCCCGGATGGGCACATGTATAAGCAAGTAGATGGGGTCGCCATGGGTTCTCCCCTAGGTGTCCTGTTTGCAAACTTTTACATGGGTACCATCGAGCAAAAAGTCTTAGTCGACATGAACTTGAAACCGGCCATATACTGCAGGTATGTTGACGACATTTTTACACAGGTACCTGATGTCAGACATCTGCAGGAGCTGAAGGAGGCGTTTGAGCAGAGTTCCGAGCTGCGTTTCACTTACGAGATGGAAAAGGATGGGAAGCTGCCCTTTCTAGATGTAACAGTCATGGAAAAGAGCGGAGGTTTCCACACTGCAGTCTACACTAAGGAAACGAACATAGGAATGTGCCTAAATGCCAACAGCGACTGCCCAGACAGGTACAAGAGGAGTGTTGTTAACGCATATGTCGACCGTGCTCTCAGCCACAGCTCAGAATGGAAGCAAGTCGACGAAGAACTCTGCAGGGTAAGGCAGGTCCTAGTCAACAATGGCTTCTCCAATGGTTTCGTCGAAGACATCATAAGAAGGAAAGTGACACGCCATGCAACCTCTGAAGAGACAACTAACACAACACCTATACCCCCTATTAGACTATTTTACAGGAAATTCTTTTCCACAGCTCATAAAACGGAGGAAAGGTTCCTGAAAGATATTGTTAATAGAAACGTTATCCCTACAGACAAAAATCAGAGGATACAACTGACGATTTACTATAAAACCAGAAAAAGGCCAGCCTACTCATGAGAAACTCTCCAGACACAAAGCAGAACGCTTTAAAAGAGACCAACGTCGTCTATGCCTTCAAATGTCCTCTTGGGGATTGTAAGCTCCAAAAAACCCAGTATATAGGCAAAACAACAACATCTCTTTCTAGGCGTTTAACGATGCATAAGCAACAGGGCTCCATTAAGGAACATATAATCTCTTCCCACAACCAAACAATCGCCAGAGAAATCCTAGTAAACAACACAGAAATCATCGATAGATACAGGGATAGCAGACGGCTTGACGTTTGCGCAACCCGTTCTCGCAAATTCGTAAAGTCAATATTGACTTATTAACTACGTGCATAGGTGATATACTAAACATAATAGATTCCCTTAAAAAGATTCATAGAAAACACGGACCTTACCTAACCTTGTTAGTATCTTAAGATAAGCATCTTATTGCTTCGTAATTACAATTATTACTTAACTTATACCTATTATAGGTTAGGTAATAATTGTAATTACGAAGCAATAAGATGCTTATCTTAAGATACTAACAAGGTTAGGTAAGGTCGGTGTTTTCTATGAATCTTTTTAAGGGTATCTATTATGTTAAGTATGTCACCTATGCACATATTTAATAAGTCAATATTGACTTATTAAATTTGCGAGAACGGGTTGCGTTTGCGAGGCACTACACATCAAAAAGTCAACACCAGCAATCAACAGCCAATTAATGCACAACTATATTCTACCCACCTCAAGACTCCGCTCCAATATAGAAGCATCAAGAAATATGGACCAATTGGCTTTATACAATCACTTCTATTCAATACTTATTGTTTCGTGTTCTGTCTTGTGTTGATGAATTTAATACCCTATTAAATACCACCTCACTCAAATGTAGATATAAACAAATCGGAGATGTGTAAGTTCTATTCAGTTGTGTATGTGTAACTAAAGTCTTTGAAAATGTAATAAGTTTTACGAAACGCGCTCAAGTGTCGCGTCAGACTAGAAATAAAAATGAATTTTGGAGAATTGATTTTTGAATTACCACCAACAGTGAAAAGAAATGTACGAAAGATTGAGAAAATTCGTGTTAGAATTATTAATCTTACTTTTTCGGTCATATTTAATAATATATGTCTACAGGAAAGACTGCTACCAAAATATACTAATATATATATATATATATATATATATATATATATATATATATATATATATATATATATATATATATATATATATATATATATATATATATATATATATATATATATATATATATATATATATATATATATATATTTGTGTGTGTGTATGTATAAATAAATCAATACATAATTATAATAAAAATAAATAGCCTTAAAACAGAACATGTGTGGAAGCATCGGAGTGTGTATATATGAATGCCACACAGTATTCATCTATAGACATCCATATATGCTGAAATACATGTGAAGAACCTTTCACACACTCACAGATCCCTTACAAGAGAGAGCCAGCTTAGCTTTGCTGCCAACACCCACACTTCGTGTCAGCAAGGCGGACAGCCCGCCTGCTTTCATAACTCACTGTATTTCCCACTTCCAAACTTTAATTCACCTATGCCTCTCCATCCTCTTTACTCCCCCCCCCCCCAAATAAAAGGGGGACGGGGTACTCGCCTAAATGTGCTTGCAGGGTCGTTCTTTGAAATACAACCCGTCCTTGACATGTGAGCCTTGTGTGATACTCTCCTAACTTACAGTAGCTCTCAACTGAGCCATCTTACGTGTCCCTGCTGCCCATACCATTATTCAGCCTCTACCCAGTCGTTACTCCCTGGCTCTGGTCATTCAGGTGTAATGGTCGGTTTCTGTCACAACATTGACGTTATATTGCAGCTTATGACTGGCTTATGAGGCAACCTCGGACACCTCTGTCATGCCTTCCTCTGGGGGGGAACTCCTCTGTGTCTGTACTCACCTAGTTGTGCTTGCAGGGGTTCAGCTTCAGTTCTTTGGTCCCGCCTCTTAACTGGCAATCAACTGGTGTACAGATCCCTAAGCCTACTGGGTTCTATCATATCTTCATTTGAAACTGTGTATGGAGTCAGCCTCCACCACATCACTGCCTAATGCATTCCATTTGTTAACTACTTTGACACTAAAAAAGTTATAATATCTCTGTGGCTCATCTGGGTACTCATTTTCCACCTGTGTCCCCTAGTGCGTGTGCTCCCTGTGTTAAATAAATTCTCTTTATCTACACTATCACTTCCTCTGAGAATCTTGTATGTGCTTATCATGTCTTCCCTAACTCTTCTGCCTTTCAGCGACGTGAGGTTTAGTTCCCGTAGTCTCTCCTCGTAGCTCATACCCCTCAGCTCGGGTGCTAGTCTGGTGGCATACCTCTGAACCTTCTCCAGTTTAATATTGTACAAGATACGGATTCCATGCTGGAGCTGCATACGTTAGGATTGGTCTGACATATGTGGTATACAAGGATCTGAATGATTCCATACAGAAGCTTTTACAGGCCGTTCTTATGTTAGCGAACCTGACATGTGCCGCTGATGATATCCTCTTGGTGTGGGCTTCAGGGAACAGGTCTGGCGTGACATCAGCCCCCAGGTCTTTCTCACCCTCCGATTCTTGAAGAATTTCATCTCACAATTGCTACCTTGTATCTGACCTCCTGCTCCCGACAACTATCTTTATTTCATTACATTTGCTCGGGTTAAACTCTATCAGCCATTAGTTGGACATTCCTGCAGTTAGTCGAGGTCTTCTTGAAGCCTCATTCCGTCCTCTTCTGTCTTAATCCTTCTCAGAATTTTGGCATCATCAGCATACATTGAGAGGAATGAGTCTATACCCTCTGGGAGATTATTTACGTATACAAGAAATATGATAGGTCCGAGTACAGAGCCCTGTGGGACTCCACTGGTGACTTCACGTCATTCTGAGGTCTATATTGTGGCTTGTTGAGCTTGAAACCGTTGCTCCTTGTTTGTGTTACATCTGACCTGAAGAATATATTCAGATCAACTTCCTCTAACTTGTTCAGTATTTAAGTTTCAATGCGGTCCGCCCTGTCATGCCTGGTTTACAGTGTTGTTAACCCTGTGAGCTTCAAGCGTTCCTGATACGAGAGATGACTTAGCTCTGGGATTACTTTTGTTGCCCGGTGTTGCACCTCCTCCAGAGCAGCTATGTCCTTCTGAAGATGAGGTCTCCATGCTTGGATACAGTAACCTAAATGGGGGCGCATCAGAGATTTATGCAATTGAGTTATTACCTCATTTCCCTTAAAGTCAAAGGTACGCTTGATTATTCCAAGTGTTTAGTTAGCTGTTCTGACTGCTGCCGCTACCTGTTATACGTACGAGAGCTCAAGGTAGTGATAGTTGCAGACTCAGGAAAGCTTAATATATGTACATACAGTATATATATATATATATATATATATATATATATATATATATATATATATATATATATATATATATATATATATATATATATATATATATATATATATATATATATATATATATATATATATATATATATATGTCGTACCTAGTAGCCAGAACGCACTTCTCAGCCTACTATGCATGACCCAATTTGCCTAATAAGCCAAGTTTTCATGAATTAATTGTTTTTCGACTACCTAACCTACCTAACCTAACCTAACCTAACTTTTTCTGCTACCTAACCTAACCTAACCTATAAAGATAGGTTAGGTTAGGTTAGGGAGGGTTGGTTAGGTTTGGTCATATATCTACGTTAATTTTAACTCCAATAAATTTTTTTTATCTCATATATAATGAAATGGGTAGCTTTATCATTTCATAAGAAAAAAATTTGAGAAAATATATTAATTCAGGAAAACTTGGCTTATTAGGCAAATCGGGCCTTGCATAGTAGGCTGAGAAGTGCGTTCTGGCTACTAGGTACGACATGTATATATATATATATATATATATATATATATATATATATATATATATATATATAAATATATATATATATAATATATAATATATGCTTCCTGACCCTGACAACGGGAATGATATTGGGACGGGAGGAGCAACTGGTGTGTGGGTGCCGTGCTCAATCACCGCCACATATGAACAAAGTTGTAATTAGTTTCCCCTCTGACTGATGCTTGTTCTTGTACACATAACACTATACAACACACAAACCTTGTATTATTACACAACTTTTACTATATATCTTACACCTCAGATCTACGAGACTTATGGTATTTATTATATACTGAAAAGTATGATATGACTGTCATAATACTTTAGAATATCATTCTTAAAGAGTCGACAAATAATAACCTCGAAGCAATATATTCTAAACAAAGTTATTTCTGTCTCTAGTCACGTAGAAGGATGCTTGTAAATACTGCTCCATGCCCCATACGTATGCAAACTTATCCCATATTTTGAATATTTCTTGTTGTTTATGTCCAATTTTCTTGGTCAACTGCTGACTTTGGTGTTGGCTCCGGGCGCGTCCAGGAGGCGGGAAGGAGCCGACGCCCCATTGGTCGCTGGCGGGAAGGTGTTGCAAGGGACGCCTCACTGTAGCACTTATCCTCGCTACAGGAGTGATATTTGCTTAGGGAAAAGCCAAAAGTTTTAATGGAACATTTTAAAGTCTGCGGTGTTTTTTAGCCTAACAGGGAACACCCAGAGATTGTATTTTTTGGGGGAAGACTTAATTAGGATGGTAATGCTGGACAATTTTGGCTGGCGAGATGGTAATGCAAGTCGTAAAGAACACTAGAGTGGATACTTTGTCGTGAGGAGATCACGTTTTCTTTGACGGACGCTCCAGCTCCATCGTGCACTGTGTTACGCTAAAATATATTCCCATTTGTAGCTTCCGTTAATAATATTCACCGCATAACCATAGTTCCTTCCACGTACATAATGTTCACGGGAAGGTTAGTTCTACAACAGTAACTTCTGAGTCAATTTTGTAAATACGTCGTCCATCGTGTACTCACCTTGATGAGCTTGCAGGGTCGAGCTTGCTCAGCCTTGCGACCATCATTAGTTTAATGCGGTGACTCTTTTCTCTTATTTATCTTATCATGTTCAGATGTAAAGTTATAACAGCTTCCTCGTCCAGTCCGTTCTACTTTTTTACGACTATTAGACTGAAAAACTTCTTCCTTTCATCCCTGTTACTCATCTGTGTTTCCGGTTTCCAATTATGTCCTCTCGTTCTAGTGTTTCTGAATATGATCATTGCTTCTATATCTACTTTGTCAATCCACTTAGCATCTTGTACATCATTATCATGTCTGCCCTATTTCTTCTTTCCTCCGGTGTAGTGACGTCCATGTAGTTCCCTCAGCCTTTCTTCATTACTCAGATCCTCGTAGCTCAGGAACGAGTCTGAGCCTAAACAACCTGCAACAGCATGTTTTAGGACGTTTTCTACATTTGTTTCTTTAGGTATGGATCCCATGTTGGGGCAGCATGTTTAATGTGTCACGATGATGTGTACAACGCATAGAAGGGTTCTTTGTCGACCTTCATGAAGGTGTGTGTGTGTGTGTGTGTGTGTGTGTGTGTGTGTGTGTGTGTGTGTGTGTGTGTGTGTGTGTGTGTGTGTGTGTGTGTGTGTGTGTGTGTGTATATGTGTGTGTGTACTCACCTATATGTACTCACCTATATGTGCTTGCAGGATCGAGCATTGACTCTTGGATCCCGCCTTTCGAGCATCGGTTGTTTACAGCAATGACTCCTGTCCCATTTCCCTATCATACCTGGTTTTAAAATTATGAATAGTATTTGCTTCCACAACCTGTTCCTGAAGTGCATTCCATTTCCCCACTACTCTCACGCTAAAAGAAAACTTCCTTACATCTCTGTGACTCATCTGAGTTTCAAGCTTCCATCCATGTCCTCTCGTTCTGTTACTATTCCGTGTGAACATTTCGTCTATGTCCACTCTGTCAATTCCTCTGAGTATCTTATACGTTCCTATCATGTCCCCCCTCTCCCTTCTTCTTTCTAGTGTCGTAAGGCACAGTTCCCTCAGGCGCTCTTCATACCCCATCCCTCGTAGCTCTGGGACGAGTCTCGTTGCAAACCTCTGAACCTTTTCCAGTTTCATTATATGCTTCTTCAGATGGGGACTCCATGATGAGGCGGCATACTCTAAGACTGGCCTTACGTAGGCAGTGTAAAGCGCCCTAAATGCCTCCTTACTTAGGTTTCTGAATGATGTTCTAACTTTTGCCAGTGTAGAGTACGCTGCTGTCGTTATCCTATTAATATGTGCCTCAGGAGATAGATTAGGTGTTACGTCCACCCCCAGGTCTCTTTCACGCGTCGTTACAGGTAGGCTGTTCCCCTTCATTGTGTACTGTCCCTTTGGTCTCCTATCTCCTAGTCCCATTTCCATAACTTTACATTTGCTCGTGTTGAATTCTAGTAGCCATTTCTCTGACCATCTCTGCAATCTGTTCAGGTCCTCTTGGAGGATCCTGCAATCCTCATCTGTCACAACTCTTCTCATCAACTTTGCATCATCCGCAAACATCGACATGTAGGACTCTACGCCTGTAAACATGTCGTTAACATACACAAGAAATAGAATTGGTCCCAGCACCGATCCTTGTGGTACTCCACTTGTTACTGTTCGCCAGTCCGACTTCTCGCCCCTTACCGTAACTCTTTGGCTCCTTCCTGTTAGGTAGTTCCTTATCCATTCTAGGACCTTTCCCCCCACCCCCGCCTGCCTCTCGAGCTTGAACAGCAGTCTCATGTGCGGTACTGTATCAAAGGCTTTTTGGCAGTCCAGAAATATGCAGTCTGCCCAACCATCTCTGTCCTGTCTTATCCTCGTTATTTTATCATAGAATTCCAGAAGGTTTGTTAGGCACGATTTCCCTGTCCAGAACCCATGTTGATGTTTGTTCACAAACCTAATGTTCTCCAGGTGTGCAACCAGTCGTAGCCTAATTATTCTTTCCAGTATTTTACAGGGGATGCTTGTCAGTGATACAGGTCTGTAGTTAAGTGCCTCCTCCCTATCTCCTTTCTTGAAGATCGGCACGACATTTGCCTTCTTCCAGCAACTGGGCAATTCTCCTGACATAAGTGACTCATTAAAGATCATTGCCAGAGGCACGCTGAGGGCCTGTGCTGCTTCTTTTAGTATCCACGGTGATACTTTGTCTGGTCCAACTGCTTTAGTTGCATCTAGAGTTGTCAACTGTTTCATTACCTCCTCTGCTGTCACCTCTATATCTGATAGTCTTTCATCTAGGGTAACCCCTTCCAACAATGGGAGCTGCTCAGGCTCGGTAGTGAACACTCCATGGAAACTGGCATTCAGTGCCTCGCAGATTTCCTTGTCACTTTCAGTATATGCCCCCTCTGTCTTCCTTAGTCTTGTCACTTGGTCGTTCACCGACATTTTTCTTCTTATATGACTGTGTAGTAACTTAGGTTGTTTTTTCGCTTTGATTGCAATATCGTTCTCATAGTCCCTTTCCGATGTTCGTCTTATGTTAATGTAATCGTTCCTAGCTCTGTTGTATCTGCTTCTGTTGTCCTCTGTTCTTTGTCTTCTGTACTTCCTCCACTCCCGCCTGCTGGCCATTTTTGCTTCCTGACACTGTCTATTAAACCATGGGTTATTATATTCCTTCTTATTTTTTCCCTTTACCGTTGGTATAAATCTCTCTTCGGCCTCCTGGCATTTCTGTATGACTAGGTCCATCATATCTTGGACTGTTTTTCCTCTAATTTCTTCCTCCCACTGCACTTCACCCAGATAGTCCCTTATCCTCATATAGTCCCCTTTCCTGTAGTCAGCTCTCCTTTCCCAGATCTCTTGTCCCATGGTCATAATTTTGAATTCCATCATGTAGTCAAAGACTAGGACACAATGGTCACTGGCCCCTAGAGGTATTTCATGCTCTAAATTCTCGATATCTTCTACGTTCTGGGTGAAAATCAGGTCTAATAGGCTCGGTGCATCTCCTCCTCTTTCCCTTGTGTCTTCCTTCACATGTTGTGTCAGGAAATTCCTGTCTATAACATCTACTAATTTTGCTCCCCACGTTTCATCCCCTCCATGGGGATTCCTTGATTCCCAATTTATCTCTCCATGATTTAGGTCCCCCATGATCAGCAGCTTCGCTCTCATTCTGTGGGCTAGTGTTGCTGCCTTCTGCAGTTCATCAATACATGCTTTGTTGTTGTCATCATACTCCTGCCTGGGTCTTCTACTGTTTGGTGGGGGATTGTAGATTACCATGATCACAATCTTCCTCCCATCTACTGTCAGAGTTCCATGTATGAAGCTTGTGCACTCATTGGTAACTCGATTTCCCAGGTCTTCAAACTTCCATTTCCGCTTTATTAGGAGTGCTACTCCCCCTCCCTGTCTCTGTGTCCTCTCTTTTCGTATCACCTGGTACCCTTCAGGAAAGATAGCATCTGAGATCATGTCATTAATTTTAGTTTCCACAATTGCAACTATGTCAGGATCTGCTTCACTCACTCTTTCTTTTATCTCTTCTGCTTTATTAGATACCCCATCAGCATTGGTGTACCAAACCTTGAGATTCTTCATGGAAACTCTTGTACCAGAGTTCTCCCTTTCTCTGGGGGTCTGGGGGGATCTGGGGGATGTCTGGGGGGTGACTGGGGGCAGAGGGGATCTGGGGGATCTGGGGGGTGTCTGGGGGATGACTGGGGGCGGGGAGGGTCCGGGGGATGTCCGGGGGGATCCAGGGGGTGTCTGGGGGGGTCCGGGGGGTGTATGGGGGGTGAAAGAGTTCAGGAGGGGTGCTTGGGGGGCTACTGGGGGCTGGGCTTCTAGGAAGGTAGGTAGGAGGGTCTGGGGTAGGGCCTGGGTAGGTAGGTCTGGAGTAGGAAGGGCATACTGGGTCTGAAGATTAGGGAGGGCATAGAGGGGTTGGGAGATGGCGTAAGGTTGGGAGACAGATAGAGGTTGAGAGGTTGGGAGGGGGATGGATAGAGGGGGTGGGGGGGACCTCCCACCTCCCTCGCAAGGGTGGGGGGTCACATGGAAGGAGAGGGGATGAGGAGGGGTGAGGGCAGGGTAGGCTTTGGGTGTTGAGGGGATGAGGTCTGGGTGGGTTCTTGGGGTTGAGGGGATGAGGTCTGGATGGGATTTGGGGGTTGAGGAGATGAGAGCTGGGTGGGTTTTGGGGGTTGAGGGGACGAGGGCTGGACGGGTTTTGGGGGTTGAGGTGATGAGGGGGTCCTTGGAATGTGGGATGAATTTGACTCCAGTGGGGTCAGAGGGGTCAAGGGATGTGCTGGGGAGATAAGCAGGGGCGGCTGATTTGGGAAAGGGGTGACCTGAGAAGCACGTGTGAGCTGGTTAGCATGGGGTGGATTAGCACTGGGGTGTGTAGCTGCGCTCAAATGGGAAGAGTCGTATTGTTGTTTGCTTGCTCTGTGGGCAATCTGTTCCTCCTTCGTCATGAATTTGTCAATAAATACGTTGTAGTAATTTTCGCTACCTCTGAGTAGGTGTTTGTGATGCAGTATGTAATCCACTGCCTCTTCGTTAGTGAACTGTACCAGGACAGGTCGTTTCCTGTTACAGTTGTATGGTCCAATGCGTCGGTGGACTTGCACCTCATTCCCTGCCATCTGGGCTCTCATGTCTCTCAAGATCCCCTGTAGTTCCAAATCCTCAATCTCCATCCTTTCCTGCCTCGATGGTGCCCTGGCTTCAAGTAATCCATGGATTATGATTGTCCTCTTTCTCAGTTCAGGGTCATGCTGGTGGCCCTCTCCCTGGCTGACCCCCACCCCTCCTACACCCGCTACTCCACCTACTACTACTACTTCCCCTTCCCCTGCCAAGCTTCCCTTATTCCTGCCAAATTCATTAGTAAGCCTAGATATTTCTCCTTGCCATTCTACCCTGCTCTTCCTGATTTCCTCTTGAATATAATCCATAAACTCTTGTTTGAGTCTTTGAACCTCGCCCTGTATCTTATTAAAGACTTCACTTTTAATCCCCTGGATTAGATCACCTATCCAAACATCCCTCTTCTCTACAAATTTCCCAATCATCTTCTCCACAAACCTATCTTCTTCCTCAATCATAATACTGCTGGACCTAGACGCCCTTCCTGACCTAGTCATTGCTATAATGCAACCTTACCCACAGGGGTTCCAAGTATCTTACCGTCCTGCTAACACAATAGGTGAGTGAATCTCCAAGCGTCGTCCCCGTGGTGGTAGGAGGGTTGCTGCCGGGGTGAGGTCACGCGGTCAGAGGTCGGTGAGGTCTGCTCCACACTACACACTGCCACAATACTACAACTATTTTGAATTACGCTATTTAAACTGTTTTTCTTCACTACTTTATGGCTCTGGCCAAAACTCAAGGTTTTTTCATTCACTTGTACACACTTTTTCACTTCGAAGCTGCCTGATTACCCCTCCCACTCCACTAGTGAGACAGGAGCTCCCAACCCACGTCCCACGTGTGTGTGTGTGTGTGTGTGTGTGTGTGTGTGTGTGTGTGTGTGTGTGTGTGTGTGTGTGTGTGTGTGTGTGTGTGTGTGTGTGTGTGTGTGTGTGTACTCACCTAGTTGTACTCACCTAGTTGTGTCTGCAGGATCGAGCATTGACTCTTGGATCCCGCCTTTCGGGCATCGGTTGTTTACAGCAATGACTCCTGTCCCATTTCCCTATCATACCTGGTTTTAAAATTATGAATAGTATTTGCTTCCGCAACCTGTTCCTGAAGTGCATTCCATTTTCCCACTACTCTCACGCTAAAAGAAAACTTCCTAACATCTCTGTGACTCATCTGAGTTTCAAGCTTCCATCCATGTCCCCTCGTTCTGTTACTATTCCGTGTGAACATTTCGTCTATGTCCACTCTGTCAATCCCTTTGAGTATCTTATACGTTCCTATCATGTCCCCCCTCTCCCTTCTTCTTTCTAGTGTCGTAAGGCACAGTTCCCTCAGGCGCTCCTCATACCCCATCCCTCGTAGCTCTGGGACGAGTCTCGTTGCAAACCTTTGAACCTTTTCCAGTTTCATTATATGCTTCTTCAGATGGGGACTCCATGATGAGGCAGCATACTCTAAGACTGGCCTTACGTAGGCAGTGTAAAGCGCCCTAAATGCCTCCTTACTTAGGTTTCTGAATGATGTTCTAACTTTTGCCAGTGTAGAGTACGCTGCTGTCGTTATCCTATTTATGTGCCTCAGGAGATAGATTAAGTGTTACGTCCACCCCCTGGTCTCTTTCACGCGTCGTTACAGGTAGGCTGTTCCCCTTCATTGTGTACTGTCCCTTTGGTCTTCTATCTCCTAGTCCCATTTCCCTAACTTTACATTTGCTCGTGTTGAATTCCAGTAGCCATTTCTCTGACCATCCCTGCAACCTGTTCAGGTTCTCTTGGAGGATCCTGCAATCCTCATCTGTCACAACTCTTCTCATCAACTTTGCGTCATCCGCAAACATCGACATGTAGGACTCTACGCCCGTAAACATGTCGTTAACATATACAAGAAATAGAATTGGTCCCAGCACCGATCCTTGTGGTACTCCACTTGTTACTGTTCGCTAGTCCGACTTCTCGCCCCTTACCGTAACTCTTTGGCTCCTTCCTGTTAGGTAGTTCCTTATCCATGCTAGGACCTTTCCCCCCACCCCCGCCTGCCTCTCGAGCTTGAACAGCAGTCTCATGTGCGGTACTGTATCAAAGGCTTTTTGGCAGTCCAGAAATATATAGTCTGCCCAACCATCTCTGTCCTGTCTTATCCTCGTTATTTTATCATAGAATTCCAGAAGGTTTGTTAGGCACGATTTCCCTGTCCAGAACCCATGTTGATGTTTGTTCACAAGCCTAATGTTCTCCAGGTGTGCAACCAGTCGTAGCCTAATTATTCTTTCCAGTATTTTACAGGGGATGCTTGTCAGTGATACAGGTCTATAGTTAAGTGCCTCCTCCCTATCACCTTTCTTGAAGATCGGCACGACATTTGCCTTCTTCCAGCAACTGGGCAATTCTCCTGACATAAGTGACTCATTAAAGATCATTGCCAGAGGCACGCTGAGGGCCTGTGCTGCTTCTTTTAGTATCCACGGTGATACTTTGTCTGGTCCAACTGCTTTAGTTGCATCTAGAGTTGTCAACTGTTTCATTACCTTCTCTGCTGTCACCTCTATATCTGATAGTCTTTCATCTAGGGTAACCCCTTCCAACAATGGAAGCTGCTCAGGCTCGGTAGTGAACACTCCATGGAAACTGGCATTCAGTGCCTCGCAGATTTCCTTGTCACTTTCAGTATATGCCCCCTCTGTCTTCCTTAGTCTTGTCACTTGGTCGTTCACCGACATTTTTCTTCTTATATGACTGTGTAGTAACTTAGGTTGTTTTTTCGCTTTGATTGCAATATCGTTCTCATAGTCCCTTTCCGATGTTCGTCTTATGTTAATGTAATCGTTCCTAGCTCTGTTGTATCTGATCCTGTTGTCCTCTGTCCTTTGTCTTCTGTACTTCCTTTACTCCCGCCTGCTGGCCATTTTTGCTTCCTGACACTGTCTATTAAACCATGGGTTATTATATTCCTTCTTATTTTTTCCCTTTACCGTTGGTATAAATCTCTCTTCGGCCTCCTGGCATTTCTGTATGACTAGGTCCATCATATCTTGGACTGTTTTTCCTCTAATTTCTTCCTCCCACTGCACTTCACCCAGATAGTCCCTTATCCTCATATAGTCCCCTTTCCTGTAGTCAGTTCTCCTTTCCCAGATCTCTTGTCCCATGGTCATAAGTTTGAATTCCATCATGTAGTCAAAGACTAGGACACAATGGTCACTGGCCCCTAGAGGTATTTCATGCTCTAAATTCTCGATATCTTCTACGGTCTGGGTGAAAATCAGGTCTAATAGGCTCGGTGCATCTCCTCCTCTTTCCCTTGTGTCTTCCTTCACATGTTGTGTCAGGAAATTCCTGTGTGTGTGTGTGTGTGTGTGTGTGTGTGTGTGTGTGTGTGTGTGTGTGTGTGTGTGTGTGTGTGTGTGTGTGTGTGTGTGTGTGTGTGTGTGTGTGTGTGTGTGTGTGTACTCACCTATTTGTGCTTGCGGGGGTTGAGCTTTGGTTCTTTGGTCCCGCCTTTCAACTGTCAATCAACTGGTGTACAGGTTCCTGAGCCTACTGGGCTCTATCATATCTACGTTTGAAACTGTGTATGGAGTCAGCCTCCACCACATCACTGCCTAATGCATTCCATCCGTTAACTACTCTGACACTGAAAAAGTTCCTTCTAACGTCCCTGTGGCTCATGTGGGTACTCAATTTCCACCTGTGTCCCCTTGTGCTGAATAGTTTATCCTTGTTTACCCGGTCGATTCCCTTGAGGATTTTGTAGGTTGCGATCATGTCTGCCCTTACTCTTCTGTCTTCCAGTGTCGTAAGGTGCATTTCCCGCAGCCTTTCCTCGAAACTCATGCCTCTTGGTTCTGGGACTAGTCCAGTGGCATACCTTTGGACTTTTTCCAGCTTCGTCTTGTGCTTGACAAGGTACGGGCTCCATGCTGGGGCCGCATACTCCAGGATTGGTCTTACATATGTGGTGTACAAGATTCTGAATGATTCCTTACACAGGTTCCTGAACGCTGTTCTGATGTTAGCCAGCCTCGCATATGCCGCAGACGTTATTCTTTTTATGTGGGCTTCAGGAGACAGGTTTGGTGTGATATCAACTCCTAGATCTTTCTCTCTGTCCGTTTCATTGAGTACTTCATCTCCTATTCTGTATCCTGTGTCTGGCCTCCCGTTTCCACTGCCTAGTTTCATTATTTTGCATTTACTCGGGTTGAACTTCAACAGCCATTTGTTGGACCATTCACTCAGTCTGTCTAGGTCATCTTGTAGCCTCCTACTATCATCCTCTGTTTCAATCCTCCTCATAATTTTTGCATCATCGGCAAACATTGATAGAAACGATTCTATACCCTCTTGAGATCATTTACATATATCAGAAACAGTATAGGTCCAAGGACTGACCCCTGCGGGACTCCACTTGTAACGTCTCGCCAATCTGAGACCTCACCCCTCACACTGACTCGTTGTCTCCAGTTGCTTAGGTACTCCTTTATCCAATGGAGTACCTTCCCTTTCACTCCAGCCTGCATAGCTTGTGTGTGTGTGTGTGTGTGCACACTATAGAATTTTACACACACACATCATGTAGGATTTCCAGAGGGAAGCTCTGTAAATCCTACATGATATGTAGGATTTGCATGCATGACTCTGGTGGAGTGACATGAAGGGCTGCCATTTGCCAACCTTTCCCCCTCCCTCACGCTTCCCTTCCCTCCTCTCTTCCCTTCCCTCACTCTCCCCTCCTCTTCTCCCTCCCTTCCTCTCTATTGTTCTGACGGGTTCTGGTGGGATCTGACGGGGTCTGGTGGGGTCTGACGGGGTCTGGTGGGATCTGGTGGGGTCTGACGGGGTCTGACGGGGTCTAAGAGGTCTTTAGTCTACTGCAACACTCCCATGATGAGGCCTGGGGGCAGTCAATGCGCGACCCAGGCAGTATACTCTCCCAGGTAGCGTCCTGCTGTCCCCGGGACGAGTGCTGCCGTCCCTGGGACGAGTGCTGCCGTCCCCGGGACGAGTGCTGCCGTCCCCGGGACGAGTGCTGCCGTCCCCGGGTCGTCCACGGTGGAGCGAGAGGAGGGAGGAGGAATCTTCAGGCAAGTTATTAAGGCCAGATAATGACGCTCTCCGCCCTATTGACTACCCTGTAAAATATTCCCGAATTTTTTCTATTTTAGGGACGGGGGCGCGGGGGGCGGTGGTGGGGGGGCGGGAGGGTAAAATTTTGAGGCAGGGTTCATGGACTAATGGGACACTGAGAACACATTCGCTGGAAATTCTTTTCTTGGGCAAGAAAATGTAATCTGAAGCTTTTTCTTTGTGTACATCATGCTGTTCTGAATTTTTGAGTGTGTATTCATGAACTTTGCCGGAGGTAATGACGTTGATCGTAGAGGGGGACGCAGGTTTTGAAGAGGTTTCTTGGATTTTTGTTTAGGAATATCCGATTTTTTGTTTAGATCGTGGCATTTTGCTCGGGTTATGGCTGAAGGCGTGTTGGTTAACGCTGACAAGAGCGGCTCTGGGCAGAGTCTCTATATGTCTCTTGGACAATGTTTCGGGGAATAACATTTCATATGCGATGTGTATTTTTAGTTTAAAATGTATAAAATGCGTTATGTGTTGAATATATCTATCATTGCGTAAGATAAAATGATCGAAATATTTATTGAATGTCGAATTGAGCTTCGTTTTTGTTTCGGTATTGCGCACACTCATATATATATATATATATATATATATATATATATATATATATATATATATATATATATATATATATATATATATATATATATATATATATATATATATATATATATATATATATATATGTCGTACCTAGTAGCCAGAACGCACTTCTCAGCCTACTATGCAATGCCCGATTTGCCTAATAAGCCAAGTTTTCATGAATTAATTGTTTTTCGACTACCTAACCTACCTAACCTAACCTAACCTAACTTTTTCGGCTACCTAACCAAACCTAACCTATAAAGATAGGTTAGGTTAGGTTAGGTGGGGTTGGTTAGGTTCGGTCATATATCTACGTTAATTTTAACTCCAATAAAAAAAATTGACTTCATACATAATGAAATGGGTAGCTTTATCATTTCATAAGAAAGAAATTAGAAAAAATATATTAATTCAGGAAAACTTGGCTTATTAGGCAAATCGGGCCTTGAATAGTAGGCCAAAAAGTGAGTTCTGGCTACTAGGTACGACATATATATATATATATATATATATATATATATATATATATATATATATATATATATATATATATATATATATATATATATATATATATATATATATATATAAATTTTGTGAGGGTACCACCTCTGGTGCCAATGTGGGGACCCATAGCCTCGGAGAAGAAAATAAAAAGTATTCAGAGGAGACCTTGTGGCTTCTCACTGAACACTAATATTATCTTCTCCTACCACCCCCATTCTTTTGTATGTACACATATATATTTACTTTATTTGAACTTTGTTACAAAAAAGGAGTTACATATGGGTTACAAAGATGGTTATCATAGGTTGTCGAGTTCCTCCAGCTCCTCAGATGACGGGCAGGAACCCTGGATGCAGTGCGCATTTCCCCTCTGTATCGCCACACTGAGGCGCTGGAAAAGAAAGCTTGCAGCTCTCGGGTCCCTTGTTGTTTCAATGAGCCTAGAACCCAGTTCCTTCAAAAAACTGGTTGCACTTTTACCCCAGCTTTATATATATATATATATATATATATATATATATATATATATATATATATATATATATATATATATATATATATATATATATATATATATATAACTGTTGGAGTGCCAAAAGAGTGCCGGTGGGGGGATGGGGAATTAGCCTCGGCTACCATCCTCTTTAGTCCGGTCGTGTTGGTCGAGTGGTTAAGGGATCCTGTACATCAGTTGCATTGCTTCTGGTAGTAAGGGTTCGAGTCACTTCTGGGGAGTGAGTTTTCAGTTGCATATTTGCTTGGAGACCGTTCAGGCTTATATATATATATATATATATATATATATATATATATATATATATATATATATATATATATATACATATATATATATATATATATACATACATATATATATATATATATACATATATATATATATATATATATATATATATATATATATATATATATATATATATATATATATATATATATATATATATATTAGTATATTTTGGTAGCAGTCTTTCCTGTAGACATATATTATTAAATATGACCGAAAAAGTAAAATTAATAATTCTAACACGAATTTTCTCAATCTTTCGTACATTACGCTTCACTGTTGGAGGTAAATCAAAAATCACTTCTCCAAAATTCATTTTTATTTCTAGTCTGACGCGACACGGGCGCGTTTCGTAAAACTTATTACATTTTCAAAGACTTCACAAATACACAACTGATTAGAACTTGCGTTTCCCTGATTTTATATCTACATTTGAGTGAGGTGGGAAGGGTGATGTGGCATTAACACAAGACAGAACACTAGGAGATATTAATAGGGTATTAAAAGTATCAACACAAGACAGAACAGAAACAATGGGTATTGAATAGAAGTGTTTGTAGAAAGCCTATTGGTCCATATTTCTTGATGCTTCTATATTGGAGCGGAGTCTTGAGGTGGGTAGAATATAGTTGTGCAATAATTGGCTGTTGATTGCTGGTGTTGACTTCTTGATGTGTAGTGCCTCGCAAACGTCAAGCCGCCTGCTATCGCTGTATCTATCGATGATTTCTGTGTTGTTTACTAGGATTTCTCTGGCGATGGTTTGGTTATGGGAAGAGATTATATGTTCCTTAATGGAGCCCTGTTGCTTATGCATCGTTAAACGCCTAGAAAGAGATGTTGTTGTCTTGCCTATATACTGGTTTTTTTTGGAGCTTACAGTCCCCAAGTGGGCATTTGAAGGCATAGACGACGTTAGTCTCTTTTAAAGCGTTCTGTTTTGTGTCTGGAGAGTTTCTCATGAGTAGGCTGGCCGTTTTTCTGGTTTTATAGTAAATCGTCAGTTGTATCCTCTGATTTTTGTCTGTAGGGAAAACGTTTCTATTAACAATATCTTTCAGGACCCTTTCCTCCGTTTTATGAGCTGTGGAAAAGAAGTTCCTGTAAAATAGTCTAATAGGGGGTATAGGTGTTGTGTTAGTTGTCTCTTCGGAGGTTGCATGGCTTTTCACTTTCCTTCTTATGATGTCTTCGATGAAACCATTGGAGAAGCCATTATTGTACGTAATGTACGAAAGATTGAGAAAATTCGTGTTAGAATTATTAATCTTACTTTTTCGGTCATATTTAATAATATATATATATATATATATATATATATATATATATATATATATATATATATATATATACATATGTCGTACCTAATAGCCAGAACGCACTTCTCAGCCTACTATGCAAGGCCTGATTTGCCTAATAAGCCAAGTTTTCATGAATAAATGTTTTTTCGACTACCTAACCTAACCTAACCTAACTTTTTCTGCTACCTAACCGAACCTAACCTATAAAGATAGGTTAGGTTAGGTTAGGTAAGGTTGGTTAGGTTTGGTCATATATCTACATTAATTTTAACTAAAATAAAACAAATTGACCTCATGCATAATGAAATGGGTAGCTTTATCATTTCATAAGAAAAAAATTAGAGAAAATATATTATTTCAAGAAAACTTGGCTTATTAGGCAAATCAGGCCTTGCATAGTAGGCTGAAAAGTGCATTCTGGCTACTAGGTACGACACATATATATATATATATATGTCGTACCTAGTAGTCAGAACGCACTTCTCAGCCTACTATGCAAGGCCCGATTTGCCTAATAAGCCAAGTTTTCATTAATTAATTGTTTTTCGACTACCTAACCTACCTAACCTAACCTAACTTTTTCGGCTACCTAACCTAACTTAACCTATAAAGATAGGTTAGGTTAGGTTAGGTAGGGTTGGTTATGTTCAGTCTTATATCTACGTTAATTTTAACTCCAATAAAAAAAATTTGACCTCATACATAATGAAATGGGTAGCTTTATTATTTCATAAGAAAAAAATTATAGAAAATATATTAATTCAGGAAAACTTGGCTTATTAGGCAAATCGGGCCTTGCATAGTAGGCTGAGAAGTGCGTTCTGGGTACTAGGTACGACATATATATATATATATATATATATATATATATATATATATATATATATATATATATATATATATATATATATATATATATATATATATATATTGGTGTATACTGGCAGCAGGTTTTCTTTCAAACATGTTTCATTGAATATGACCGCATATTCTGTATTTATTATTTTCTGGTTTAGGGCTTCTATCCCTCTAACTATTTTCTTAGCATCAGGGCTTAATTGAAATAGAAGTTCTCCAAAACTCATTTTCTCATATATATATATATATATATATATATATATATATATATATATATATATATATATATATATATATATATATATATATATATATATATATATATATGCAATTGACGATCACTAAACACTGATCATTTGTATGCGGAAAAACCACAAAGAAATGGGGAAGAGAGATGAATGCGATCAAGTCTAATATAAAAAAACTCCCCTGGTACAGCAGGTTGTGTGTATTCGATTCCCTGCAATGATTGTGAGTCTGTGTACCTTGGACAAACAGGAAAGTCCTTACAATTACTTATGTCCCAACATGCTTATAGTATAAGAACTGCCCAAACGTCTAATGCTTTGTATCTACATACAAGTTTGTGTGATCACACTATTAATTGGGATGGGGCGAAAAGCATTGCCAATTGCAATGGCTTTGTGGAACGGAATTTAATTGAGTCTGCCCTAATTAGTCAATGTCCAAATCTTCTCAATGTTAGTACTGGTATGTACAAACTTGACCCTGTTTTAAGTTACAATATTACACAACAGTTTAAGAAAAAACTCTGAAAGGGAGGCTTACAATGTCTCATTACAATTTTATATTCATTTATTGTGTGTTCATGAGGCTTTTCTTTAATTTTTCATCCTTATTCTCTGACCGCTTAATCCTCTTTGACCATTCTAAGCTAAGCTATTCCTGTTTCTGGTAATTCTTTCCCTAGAGATGGGTTGGTCAGGGTCCAGGTGTTGGCCTGTATCCTCTCTCTCTTTCTCTAGTCAGTCTGGTGTTGACAACGGCTTTAACAGGCCGAAACGTTCATCTCTCTTCTCCATTTCTTTGTGGTTTTTCCGCACATATATATATATATATATATATATATATATATATATATATATATATATATATATATATATATATATATATATATATATATATATATATATATATATATATATATATATATATATATATATATATATATATATATATATATATATATATATATATATATATATATATATATATATATATAATAAAGTAGCATTCTTTCTTGTAAACATAGGATGTTGAATATGTCCGATAGGGTAAGATTAATGATTCTAACACGAATCTTCTCAATATTTCTTACGTTTTTCTTCACTGTCGAGGGTAATTGAGAAATGAACTCTCCAAAGTTCATTTTCACATTTTTATTTATGGTCTGATGCCTAGAAGCGTTTTGTAAGAGACTTCTCACATTTTCAAAGACAAATTTTTATGTACTCCGTTTCATGCTTATATTTGTTTTTGGGTGAGGTGATATGACATAAACGTTTCTGGGTGAGGTGATAAAACACGAACCAATGGGTAATCATGGGGAAAAGATAATTTTATATAGTCAGAACACGAATGATTGCGTATTTTCTCTTCTTGCTTCTGTGTTGGTTTGGGGTCTTGAAGTGGGTAGAATGTAAGTATGTTTTAGTTGGCTGTTGATTGCTGGAGTTGACTTTTTGATGTGTAGTGCCTTGCTGATGTCGAGTCTCCTTCTGTCGCTGTATCTATCGATAATTTCTGTGATGCTTGTTAAGATTTCTCTGGTGATGGTCTGGTTGTGAGAGGAGATTATATGCTCCCTGATGGAGCCCTGTTTTTTGTGCATTGTTAATCGCCTAGAAAGAGACGTTGTTGTCTTGCCTATATACTGAGATCTTCGGAGCTGACAGTTCCCAAGTGGGCGTGTGAAGGCATGGACGATGTTGTTTTTTTTCAAGACGTTCGATTTTCACTGAACACTAATATTTTCTTCTCCTACCACCCCCCCCATTCTTTTGTATATACACATATAAATATTTTTGTTTTATTTAAACTTTGTTAAAAAAAAAAAGTAGTTACATATAGGGTATAAAGATGATTATCATAAGTTGTCGAGTTCCTCCAGCTCCTCAGATGGCGGGCAGGAAACCTGAATGCAGTGTGCATTTCCCCTCTGTTTTGCTATTCTGAGGTGCTGGAAAAGGAAGCTGGCAGCTCTAGGGTCCCTTGTTGTTTCAATTAGCCTAGAACCCAGTTCCTTCAAAAAAACGGTAGCACTTTTACCCCAGGCGCCGAGTGTCTCAGAAGCAATGGGGACAAAATTGTAGTGGTGATCCAGTTCTCTGTACTTACGGGATTTGGCTGCTTCCCTGTGGGTGGCAGCGCCACCTGGTTGGGCAACACTGAAGTCAATGTAGGTGTTAGCCAGGTTTGAAATACACGTGCAGTCCAATACCAACTGCTTGCCATTCTTCCAGTGGTTCACTGTGATACCATCTGGACGACCAATCAGAGCATCAGAGTTACGGGGCATTAGGTAATGGGGCTCTCTTTCAGCTGGGCATCCATCTGTGGTGAGGCTCCTCTTGATGATGTCGTTAACTTCACTGTGCCTCGAGTGCCATCCCCCTGTGCTTTGGCAGAGTAGGCCATGGTGGCCGTACCTGTCAGCCACCACCTCGCCGCAAATACACCTATATCTGGTGTGGATTGGGGCAGCAAAGTGGAGGGCCACAGCAATTCGGAGGGCGTGTGGTGTGAGAAGCGACCAGTTGCTAACATTGGGGTTGCTAACAGGAAATTCCCTTCATGTGGGACTGCTACTGCTGTGAGGTGAGCAATGTCGTGTTGTGTTGTTGCAACACCCAGGCATTCTGCAGCAACTTGGTCTACAATGGGACCATCCCAGCTGGATTGCCTGTGGGCTTTTGAGGATGGTAGTTGAGGCGATGAGCCTGCACGAGAGGCCCACTCGGGGCCGTGTAAAATTTGAATCGTGTACACCTGCCAGCTGATGTAAGTAGGCAGGTAGAATTCCTTCACAAGGTCGTAGGATGCCGAGGAGGTGGACAGAAGGCTGGTACAGCGATTTGTGTTGCTGTTCGAACTAGGAGGCCCCAAGCCTTACTGGAAGAGAGGCTTGTTTCCACTGTAGGTCATCAAGAGAGAGAGGTTAAGGGCTTTTTCTAGCATTGATTTCAGTGACAGGTCATACTCACCTAGTTTTTAACTACTGTAGGATGGTGAACACCTCAGAAAGTAGGTTAACCTGGGGAGGGACAGACATCTGGTGATGAGGTAAAGTGCATCATGAACATCAATATCCTCAATCCATCCTCTTAAGGTCGGCGATTTTTTTTTATCAAGGACCTCATCGACAGCTTTCAACCCCAAGGGGAAGGGGCTTCTAGGAGTATGCTGTCTTCAGGTTTAGTTTATGGATATTTGGCAGAAACCCTCTATTCTCTCTACGATGCCCTGGTTGGAACATATTACTTCACATTTAAAAGGGTTCAGGGTGAGGCCTAAAACTTCACCTTGCTCCTGGATTTTTCCTGATGTCCTCCAGGAGGGAGTCTTGGGAACCAGCAAGGGTTATCTTGAGGTGATTTCGGGGCTTTTAGTGTCCCCCGCGGCCCGGTCCTCGACCAGGCCTCCACCCCCAGGAAGCAGCCCGTGACAGCTAACTAACACCCAGGTACCTATTTTACTGCTAGTTAACAGGGGTATAGGGTGAAATAAATTCTGCCCATTGTTTCTCGCCGGCGCCTGGGATCGAACCCATGACCACAGGATCACAAGTCCCGCGTGCTGTCCGCTCGGCCGACCGGGTCCCTTATCATCCAAGGGTACCATCATCCAAGAACCAGATGTTAAGCTTGCTGGAAAGGACTTCTGTGACTTCTTTGATGACTAAGCAGAAAAGGAGAGGAGCAAGGTGGTCACCCTGTTGGACGCCTTCTTGCGAGTCAATTTCATATTCACCAAAAAGTAGCTTTAGATTCATACTGTAGCATGAATGTTCAAAATGGAAGAGGGTAGGGAAATGACGATGAACCTCACGGAGTACAGCATCTCTCCGCACCAAATTGAAGGCATTTTTTAAATCTAGCTTGATAAGGGCCTTTTCGTCTGTGATGTCAGCGATGAAGGCTCGAGCTGTGTGGGCTGCCGCCTCACACCCTTGTGGAATGCCGAACCCGAGCTGGCTTGGCTTTAACATTTTGACCGATTCCTCACTAACTGTTCTTGCAGCAGCCTTTGCGACGAGACGCCGGAGAGAATTCCCACAGCTATTGGCCTGATCCCTCCATCCTTTTTCTTTAGAGAATAGAGAGATACTCCAAAAAAAATTGGTCTTATGGTCTCTGGTATGTTGCCAGCTAGACATGTGTTGGTGAATCTGGTTAGTTCCACCAAGAGGCCCTGTGCAATGTCACCCAGTGCAGGGTTCAGCATTTGCTTGATTTGGTTGGGTTTTAGTTCTGTAAACCCATCTGCTGATCCTGTTTGGAAAGACAAGGCTGCTTTATGGACCACAGATTCGGCCACCCAGAGAGGTTCTGCTCCAGTAGCACCAACTTGTACAATGTCGTCCTCACGTGGAGCCCTGGGTGGGTGTTTTTCCCATAGGACTTGAGCTGTTGCGACATATCTGTCTGCAAGTGAGTCCTCACTGGTGATGACTCGTATTGCGCCAATACTGTTTCCTTCTTCTATTTTCTTGGTGACTGATGTTCGATTCTGATTTTTGATCTCTCGGATATGCCACTGTTGCTCTTCCTGCCGTGGGTGTTTCTTGCGCGACTGGGAAGACGCACCTGGTTATTCTCCCTGGGAAAATCATTTATGGCTTTGATGACTGAGGCAGCTAAGGTTTTGTCTCTCCTTGCAGGGGTGGCTAGCAAGGCATATGTTGCCAAACAGTAGGAGGTTGTGCCATGCTTGAGTCGTTCCAGGAGAGTCGTTGACCTAAACACCTGGCTCCGTTGTGGAAATGATTGGGCACATTTTTGGCACGAATCTTTTCGATATTCCTTATGTTTTCCTTCACTGAAGCAGGAAGATTAAAACTAACTCTCCAAAGTTTATTTTTACTCATTATTTGAGTCTGACGCCAAGTGATGCGTTTTGTAAGGTCTCGCCTCACATTCTCAAAGACAAATTCTTCTGTTGTTGTTGTTTTAGATTTAGCTACTCAGAACGAATTGTTCATGTAGCACGGGCTATAGTGTTCCCGTAAGGCGGTAATTCTGTGTTAGCACCTGATTATATCCTCTAATAGTAAGGTGGTAGGTGACATGGATGAATGACATACATGGGGTATTAATGGAGTCTTATACAACGGGGTAGTAAATTAAGAGTGTGACCTGTTGGTAGTTTATGTTCTTCTAGTTGCTTCTGTTCCTGTTGCAGGGTCATTCAGTCCAGCTACTGCGTTGGCCCGGGGTCTTGAAGTGGGTAGAGTGTAACGGTGTATTTGCTGGTTATTGATTGCTGGTCTAGATTTCTTGATATGCAGCGCTTCACTGATGTCTAATCTTCTATTGTCTTATCAATTACTTCGGGATCGCTCGTCAAAATATCTCTGGTGATCGTCTCGTTGTGTGTGGCGATTATACGTTCCTTGACGTAGCTTTGTTGTTTGTGCATTGTTAAACCCTTAGAGAGAGACGTTGTTGTAATCGTAACCAATATATGACGACTATAGCACGGGAAATAATTATTCTATTTAATTAGAGATATTTACCCTTGCGGGTGGCTGGCCTCACCGCTCTACCCTAATCTATATTACCGGCCAGAAATAACTAGATTAAACGTGTTATCGCGTACAGAACACTTCCCTTATTTGCCAGGGAAGATGTGCTGATGATAAGAGATATGGCGTCCTGCGACACTGCGTCTGGAGGGAAATATTCGCAGAGCTTTCTAGCGTGTTCCTGGACGAGACTTTTGTTGGTGGTATAATATGGCGTCTCCCCTCTCCCTCCTGCATAGTTTTGTCTCCAGATGCGTTTTTATCATAAAGTGGAAAGAGGGTTTATATTTATTTTGTTTTAGTACTGATAATTAAATTCGTTTCAGGGAAATGGTTTTATGATGTTTGCAGTCCAGAGACCATTTTGTGAATAGGACCATTTACATGGACCATTTTGTGAATAGCACCATTTACATGGACCATTTTGTGAATAGGACCATTTACATGGACCATTTTGTGAATAAGACCATTTACATGGACCATTTTGTGAATAGGACCATTTACATGGACCATTTTGTGAATAGGACCATTTACATGGACCATTTTGTGAATAGGACCATTTACATGGACCATTTTGTGAATAGGACCATTTACATGGACCATTTTGTGAATAGCACCATTTACATGGACCATTTTGTGAATAGGACCATTTACATGGACCATTTTGTGAATAAGACCATTTACATGGACCATTTTGTTAATAGAGGTTCATAGGAATATTGTAAAGGATTAATTGTGTTTTCCATACAAGCTAGCGATAAACGTTCGTTTGTGTAATCTTTTGAGAAAAAGTCGTTATGTTTAGCTGGCGAATGTTGTTTACAAGCAGAGATCCTCACCCAATCTCCAGGTCTCTCTTAACTCACAGGTGGTGTGAACTACGGGAGGAGGAATGTGACTGGTGGGGCCGCTAATTGTTGGATAAGTATCTTGTTTCCTTGCTGGGGATAGATAGCATTAACATATGGGGCATTATACGACCTATTAACTTATGATGTTGTGATATTTTCAGTAAAGTTTGCCCAGTGATGATGTATTCCTGAGCAGGGTACTCAGATGCACTCTATTTAAAGGTGCTACTGGCTGCAAGGTGAGGATTTAGCTGAGGAAAAGCAGTTAAATCACTCCTTTTGAGTGAGTAAAATATTTGAATCAGTAATAAACATCCGCATTACATAAAGGCACCACAACACACTCGTAGATATTCCTCTGACATTAAAATCTCATTAGCCGTGATGGTGGAAGGTGGCACTCGCCCTCACAGTCGCCGCCTGACTCGCCCTCACAGTCGCCGCCTGACTCGCCCTCACAGTCGCCGCCTGACTCGCCCTCACAGTCGCCCCCTGACTCGCCCTCACAGTCGCCACCTGACTCGCCCTCACAGTCGCCGCCTGACTCGCCCTCACAGTCGCCCCCTGACTCGCCCTCACAGTCGCCACCTGACTCGCCCTCACAGTCGCCGCCTGACTCGCCCTCACAGTCGCCGCCTGACTCGCCCTCACAGTCGCCGCCTGACTCGCCCTCACAGTCGCCGCCTGACTCGCCCTCACAGTCGCCACCTGACTCGCCCTCACAGTCGCCGCCTGACTCGCCCTCACAGTCGCCCCCTGACTCGCCCTCACAGTCGCCACCTGACTCGCCCTCACAGTCGCCGCCTGACTCGCCCTCACAGTCGCCCCCTGACTCGCCCTCACAGTCGCCACCTGACTCGCCCTCACAGTCGCCGCCTGACTCGCCCTCACAGTCGCCGCCTGACTCGCCCTCACAGTCGCCGCCTGACTCGCTCTCACAGTCGCCGCCTGACTCGCCCTCACAGTCGCCACCTGACTCGCCCTCACAGTCGCCGCCTGACTCGCCCTCACAGTCGCCCCCTGACTCCCTCACATCTACACAGGTTTTCCGCCACTTCCTTTCAGAGCAAACTTCCATTACAGACAACTCTTGTGTATAAGAAAGAGCAAAGAGGAAAAACGTTGGCAGCTCTGGAATTTCTGGCCGTCTGATCCACTAATTCAAGGCCAGCCTTAACTGTGGCCGTCTCCACCTGCTCAGTCTCGCCCTGGGGACCATGGCTGGAGGCACTGGCAGAATATCCACTTTCCCTCCTGCTCTGCCTGGGCGCCTTCTTCTGATAATTACTTCTGCTTTCCTTCCTGCCGACTGGAACAGCAGCAGCAGCAGCACCACGAGCCGTGAACTTTTAAGATCCCAGAAGTAAATTAAAAGCTTATTTTCACTTTGGAATATGCAATTTGAACAAAGGATTCCTTATTACTAAAAAGGTTCTCACAAGGATAGATGATGAGGCTGGAATGTTCTCTTCCTTTTCTGGAAAAGAGTGAGACCATACGCCGGCGAGAATGACCTAATCAGAATGCAGTGGTGCCGGCGTTTTAAGACTTGCACGAAATTGCACGAGCTGGTATCAAAAGTAATCCTGGAAAAGACTTTTTTTTGGGGGGATGGGGGGGGGCTGTAATTTGGAGAAACAGGAGGCGATAATATCTGTAATATTCTGCAGCTACTCTGTTATAATGCCACAGACAGGTCACTGCGACACTGCTTCCTCGCACTCATGTTAGTGGGCCAGCGAGAAGTATGGACGCTGAGGGCTGACTTAGTGAGCCACCAAGAAGTATAGAAGCTGTGGACTAACTTACTGGCTCTGCAGGAAGAAGTATAGAAGCTGTGGGTGATATATTCTCCTGGGTTCCCTGGGAGGGTGGAGCCCCAGGAAGGCAGCACTTGAAGGGGGTAAACCCTCCCCCCCCCCCCTGCCCCGGATTCCCTTCATCAGATGATAGCATAGTCACATTGCCCCTCCCCCACCATCTCCCCTCTCCCGCCCCTCCCCACCATCTCGCCTCTCCCGCCCCTCCCCACCATCTCGCCTCTCCCGCCCCTCCCCCACCATCTCCCCTCTCCCTCACCCCCTCCCTCAGGTCACAGACTAAAGTTATTCCCGGCATGTGTGAAGCAAATGTCTCCCGTTGCCGTTAGGGAGACCAACGCCGCACTGAAAACAGATGCACCGGAGTTATCTGTACATATATTGCGGCAAGAGACTCGCAGCTCTATAAATACATTACTTTTTGAGACGGAGCTTCTGGTATCGTCCTCAGCCCCCCCCTTCCCCCAGGGTGTCGGGCTGACTTTCATTGTTGGGGTCGGGGGGTCGGGGGGTAGTTGGTTATCTCCCCTGGACCCCAAACACCCATCAGACCCCAGGGCCTGCTTGGACCCCAAGCACCAAAGCCCAAGCCTGCTCTATAGTTCTGCGTCATTGTGGCTGCATGCAGTGGTTTGTAGAGTACTCGTGTGTGTAGAGTACT